>NC_143249.1:15762575-16065606 GCF_984573655.1 Nuphar pumila | reverse complement strand
GCCAATCGGTTGTGTCATGGGTTGCTTTCCAAACATGACCCCGTTAAGAACCAAGCTTAAACCCAGCCCATTACTAAATGGGGTAGATTGTTTTTAGTTGGGTCATACTCAAAGCCCGATGGGCCAAGCTCCAAAAGTGTTTGGGCCTAGCCGGGTCGGTCTGATACCCAACCCAAGAAATTAATATGTGTTACACTCGTTTGTATATATAATCCAGTAGAGAGCACCATTTTATTCAAATTTTTTTGTGCATCAAACCATATAGATGTGATCTACACAGTTTAATTAGTAAAAAATAGGCTTTAGATAATGTATTTGCAACATGTAAGCATAATTTTTTAAGGGCTTCAAAAATCAACATCCCACAATGTACCAAAGTTTCAAAGATCAAAAAATCATACTTTTACAAAAATATAATCTAAGGTGTATTTCATATCAAACAAAACATGAACAACATATCTATGACGTTAGATTGAAAGGATACAGCTTGCATTTATGATTTCTCATATGTAGAAACTACTTATCATCTATATATACATATAGGTAAGGGCTCTCTATACATATATATACTCTCCATATATATAGAGAAAATATATGGTGAATCTGTACCATGACTTGTTTATGTAGATCTAGCCACCAAATGGTAAATCTAACCGTACATATATATTTAGCATAATTTATTTAGTATATTACAAGGTTTTTATCATGTTTAATACACTATAGGAATCCATTTTTGAGATGATGAAAATCAATTGCTTATAATGCATGAAAACAAGGGTGGTTTAAAAATTGTATAAAATATCATATTATGGTCAACTTTAAAAATAATAAATAGAATATGCTAATTAGCATGATCCAATAGCTAGATTTTGCTTTTGGAGCTTAGATGTACATATACTTAAATCAAGCATGTATTAGTACCACGATAGAAGCATATATATATATATATATATATATATATATATATATATATATATATATATATATATATATGGTGGTTTTGTACCATGATACCACACAGTAATACACACTCTTGTTTGCATAAATGTAGTCATCAAATGGTAAATCTAATCGTATATATGTGTTTAACATGATTGATTTACTATATTAGAAGGATTTATCATGTTTTTTTTTTTTGAAAGGCAAGCTGGGATTAGGCGGACCCCTACCAGAACAACAACCGCCCCATTTGGCAAAGGGATTCGATCCTGGGCCTTCATCTTGACACAAGACCCCGCTTACCACATGGGATACCACCTCGGTAGGGTTTATCATGTTTAATAAACCATAAGATTGTATTTTTGAGATGCTGAAAATCAATGGCTCAAAATTCATGAAAATAAGAGTGATTTAAAATTGGTATAAAACATCATATTTGAAACAACTTTAGCACATAAAAATAATAAATAAAATATACTAAGCATGATCCAATGGTTAGATTTTGCTTTTGGAGCCTAGATGTACTTAAATCAAGTGTGTACTACCGTAAGCTATGGTGGTATAGTACCACCCAAGCTTGTTAAATGCAATGAGGCGAAGCGAGGCGTTGAGCCTGTTATGAAGCGAGGCATAAGCCTCGAGGCGTTGAAGCGTAAGCTTCATGATCAAAATAATAAAATATATAATATTAATAAAATAATAAAAATTTTAAATAATAACTACTAATAAATGACAGAATAAAATAAATACTACTTTCCTATAATTAACTCGTATTATTCATTTTCTTATATGCATGCCCATGTAAACCACAATTAAGTTAGACTCACAGTGCAAGATAAAACAAGTTATATCTACAATCATGAAATCATATTAAATACATGTGGGGCCATCTCCAAATCGACCTGTTCTAGAAATACATAGCTAGAATACATGTGGGGACTTGTTAACTTTGTCTTTCCAGTTACAGATGAAGGCTTTGATGGTGGTGTGGACGGAGACACTTTGATGACAGGTCGGACTATTTTCACAACCATAGGTGATTGCCTCTCACCATAGATCTCACGTCGAGCATAAGATTTGGTGATCTCTCCAACACTGCGAGTAGCAGTTCCCACAGATGATGTTGTATCAGAATGCTCTTTCTCTGTGACACTACGGTTCTCCATGGCCTTGCAGCCATCCAACGCTCCAACCAATTCTATCCCCAGTGTGGATTATTCAGGTCCACAAACATCGGGTTTGCTGATCTAGTTGAATTCCTCTATTATTGCTGCAAGTATGCATTGCTATCAACAAGGTCTAATGGCTGAAGCACGTGAAAGAATAAGCACCATCAGTACCTGATGAGAAAAAGCATATGCCAATGCCCGCTCCCTTCTAATAGCAGCTTCTTGTTTGTTAATTAAGTTGCTCTTTATTTGCTCCTTTGACTGTAAACTGTCATCCCAATCTTCTCCCATCTATCATTTGTATTGCATCAGTAAGAAAACCAAAAATAATTTATGCTACTCTCATTGGAACATCTTAGCAGAAGAATCATGACACATGTAACATGATGATAGGAGACATCCTGAATGTAATTTATTTCAGCTATGGGAAAAGGCCAAGACTAGTAAAGGATCTTGCAATAACAAAAGGATATAGCATTGCTTGACCAAGTACCATAAACCTTCCTCCAAAATGAGGAACCTATTCAAATCATTTTTCTAAAATGCAATTTCTAGCTCAAACTGAACAGCTTAATTGCTACTCAAGTTCCTTGTGCTAGACAGAAAGAAAATCAAAATGTAAAAGCCCATAATGTTCTTTTTACAGTAAGATTCAGGAGAGCCAACTCTTGGGTTCACATGATATTTCCTAAGTTAATAAAGCACATACCAATACATTAAATGCACACATTTAATTATATTGAATCACCTATTGCATTTGCTTCATAAAAGAAGTGAAAAAAAAATCACTAGAGTGTGAAAATCTAGGAGAAATCCAAAAACAAGCAACTTACAGATGCTCTCATATTCTCGAGCTCCTTTTCTCATTTTAGTAGCAATTGGCGATGGAGAGATTGGTTCTCTTCTGACATTTTGATCCTTCTAGAACGGATCTAGGATTGAACTCTTGCCAATGTCTGCATGCATCAGAGTGTGGTTGTTGCTTGACGCTTAATAGAGTTTCTCTCGATCAAGGCTTTCAACCTTAGAAGTCCTCTCAAAGCTTGCAGAGCTCTCCTTGCCTGAATTTTGCTTCCCAACAATGTTACAATCCCTTCATATTATGTATAATGTTGATAATCATAGTGCAAGATAACAAGAGGTAGCCATGAGATTATCATCTAAAAATGATTACTAATCCTTAAATTTTTTAGGAATCCTTCATCAGTGGTTGTCAATGACTTACTTTCTCAATTTTTTGAACCTTGGTTCCATAGGAGCAAGTCAGAAAGATTGAGAAATAGAACCATCTGATTTGATTCGTTCTCAATAGCCATGAGACAATATCAGCTCACTCTGTGGGTAAATATTTACGCATGAGCACATTCAAAATAGATGGAGAACAAGACTAACACACTTTTACAAACGTGAAACTTCAAAATATAACTAAAATGTTAAACTTCTCCAAACACTGAATGAGATGTTGCAGGCATCAATTGATTTATTTGACTTCTAAAAATCATATCTGCTTGAGAACTTGAAACTAGCAACAACTTGCCACAATTGTCAACAAAAAGTCATGACACTCCAAATAATTTCACAAACCCCACAACAGAAAAGAAGCAACTCGAGAACAACAGGCAAAAATACAAATCTAAATCTCAGATATTTCCAAATACAGTGAATTGATTATTCCAGAAAGAGGCATTCCATAATCTTTGGGCAAAGAAAAGCTCACAAACCAGGTACCCACGAAAAATCGTTTGAATCTTGATTGCTGCCACCTCTTCCTTGGATTTACCAGAGCGTCGAGGAAGGGTTGTTGTTGTTAGCCTAACAACCCCTGCAGCAGCCTGAGCAGCAACAAGAGCAGCCTCAGTCGCAACTGCAGTCACAATGGCAACAGAATAAGCATGTTTGCTCTGTTCATCCTCTACTTTAGCAAACTTTGCTTCTTCAATTGGCACCATGCTGGTTTCAGCGAACTTCGCCTCTTCGATCGGTACCGTGATGGTTTCAGAAAACTTTGCTTCTTCAGTTGGTACTCTAACTGTTTCAGAAGACTTTGCATCTTCGGTGAGTACTGTGACAGTTTCAGCATGCTTTGCATCTTCGGTCAGTACTGTGACGGTTTCTTCCAGCAGAGAAGAGTTGGAATGTTTTTATTTTTGAAAGATCCATTTGTGCTTTGATTATATCTTCATAAACAGAACAAACAACAAACAAATCAAAAATTCCTGTTTCAAAAGACAATAACTTGGTCCAAATAACGGAGACTCGTTCTCATAAACAACATGAACTTTGGCACAAAATGGTAAAAGAGTAACATGATGCGTACGTCTGAGAAGCGAAGCACGCCTCGATGCGAGGCGTGCACTTCACCCTTGTGAAGCGTGAGCTTCAAGACTCAAACGCCTCACTACATCACCTCAGTACCTTGAGCGTGTGCTTCTCCTCTGAGGCGTACGCTTCAGATACTGAGGCGTACGCCTCTCACAACATTGGTACCACCATAGGAGCACCCATATATGTGTGTGTGTGTGTGTGAATAGGCATTGTGCTGCCTCATTTTTCATTAAGTCACATTAAGACCCACTAAAATACATACTTTCAAGTATTTGATCAGAACTGTTATATGTGTTTATCATTGTTTACTCAATAGAAAATATGTATTTAATTAAAAGTTTTTATGCTTATTTATTTTAAAAGGAGCGCAAATCCATCATTGATATTATATTAAAAATTGATGATAAAATATTTACATTTGTATATCCTTGTTTCTAAGTAAATAAGCAATGATAAACATATCTAATGGCTCAGATCAAGTAAAAAATACTTGAAGTACAATTTTTAAAGGGTCCTAATGTGGCCTGACAAAAAAAGAGACAGCACAATCCCTATTTTCGCTCTCTATATATGTGTGTATTTATAATTAATGCAATCAATTATAGGTGCAATCTAGTTAGAATCTTATTGTACAAGTTGTTTTGACTCAATCTAACATCACTAAATGTGTTGAGGATGCTCAAGACCCTTGTATCATGTTTTTTTTATGAAAACACAAGTTTTTTTTAGTAAGAAAAAATAGTGCATTTGCAACCATCCATTTTTGCATTGCTAGAAAAAACTATACAAATTAAGGTCAGATTATGGTGATTCAAAAGCCAGCTCCCACTAAAAACATCATGTCGATCACATCCATGGGGTGATTTTGAAAAAGAATAAATAAATAACAAACATGAACTTTGCTAACCCTATATATAATATAAATAGAGTAAAAGAGAAAGAGTCACTAGAATATGAGAAGTACCGTGTGAATTGAATGGTTGCAAATGCACTAAATAAATAACAAACATGAACACTATTTTTGCAGAAAGAGAAATGGGGCCTAATATGTTCAGTTCTCATATAGAGTAATGTATTCCTTAGGCTTCCTTTTCGTTAGGTCTCCTTAGATATGTTTAGCATGATCGGTTTAGTGAGAATCGACTCTTGGATGATGTTTTTTTATGAAAAAACTTGTTTTTATGGGTCGAGGAAAACTGGTACCATTATAGCCATTGATTTTGGATCATCGGAAAAACCTGTATACAGGTCAGATTCCGATGATCCAAAAGCTGGTTCTCACTAAACAAAACCTATAGATCACATTTATAGTGTTAGATGTGAGAAAAAATACATAAACTATGATTTTTGAAGAGGCCTAACATGACCTAACGAAAAAGGGGGCCTAAGAAATGCATTACTATATATATATATATGTGTGTGTGTGTGTGTGTGTGTGTGTGTGTGTGTGAGAATTGAACATATTGGGCCCTATTTCTTATTGTGCCCCCATAGGTTTTAAGTGTTTTATGATAGACCTAAACTGTCAGATGTGTTTAGCATGATCGCTTTAGTGAGAATCGACTCTTGGATCATGTTTTCCGATGAAAAAATATGTTTTTATGAGCTGAAAAAAGCTGGTACCTTCATAGCCATTGATTTTGGATCATCCAAAACATCTGCAGTTCCCACCAATCAAAACCTATAGATCATGCGTATGGTGTTAGAAGTGAGAAAAAATACTAAAAACTATGATTTTTGAAGGGTTCTAACCAGACCTAACGAAAAAAGAGGCCTAAGGAACACATTACTCTCTCTCTCTCTCTCTCTCTCTCTCTCTCTCTCTATATATATATATATATATATATATATATATATATATATATATATATATGATGCCTATCGCCCGAGAATCATACACAATCTTCCTTTCCTGTTCGTGTGGACACAACCTAAGCACGTGGGTGCAATGAAGTGATGTCCTTTTCTGAGCCACTGGAAAGCACGAATGAGTGGCGATTTTACGGCTCACTTTCCACACATGCGCTGCATATTGATCCAGTTCTTGTCTCGGCGTAAAAAAACAAAAATGGAGATAAGAAGTGAGATCCTCTTTCACCCAAAACAAGTTTGGAATTCATAAGCTAATTTGCATTTGCTTGCAACTCACGTGAATCAAAATCACATGTAAATTCGTCATATGCGATTGAAAATCATATGATTCTAAATCATAGTGGACAATGTGATCTGAAATTGTGAAGTGAGTAATAAAGAACAACTTTGACACTTTGATATTCAATGTATGACATTAATTCATGTCATAGCTATAGCCCTTCCAACACTAATGCTTTTTCCCTTGTATCCTTACCATGTTACTTAGCCATTATCTTATTGAAACTATGTTATTGTGAATTACAAGACTCTAAATGCGAGGGGTATCAATGGTTAGGACATTTAGACGTGGATCCGACTCTAAGGTGCCGGTAGGTCTGAGTCTTCGGTCTGACTAGACCTACCATAGGCAAAATCACAGTCAGGTCATATGAGGAATATTATATAAACCAGACACAGTAAAATAAATTTTTTTAATATTTTTGAATAGTAGTTAGGACATTTAGTGTATACTATATTTGTTTTGGATCCAAATCCAATCTGCCAGGATACAATTAAGTTGGATTCAGTAAAGTCTCCGCTAGAAATGTCAGACGATTGTACTTAACGGCCAAAAAATAAATAGATGGTTTTTTTTCGGCTGCCTCACTAAAAAAACATGCTGCAGGCTAAGTTTGGTAATCAATTTTTATATTTGTCTGATTTGGAATAGCTTAATTGAGCTCATATATGGTCCCATCTCTTGCATGCACATTCGAATATTCGACCTCTTGTTAAAACAAAGTTCAAAGTGCTTATTTATGTGATATATATACACTACTTTCATATGAAAGTATAGTTCAATCTTAACAACATCACGTAGCAGGTTTTCATTAAAAAAAAAACGAAAAAAGAAACATCACGTAGCAGACACAAACAATCACGTAGCAGATCTCACAGAACGATACATGGTAGGCTAAATTACTGATAGCAATCACAATCACACAATAGGTAGAACGGGCTCAAACGATCTCAGGTTCATTAATTGCATCTCCCACACCACAGCCTTGTAAATCTTGATCAACGTATTGTTGGAGGAAGCCTCGATCAGCAAGCGGTAGTTCACTCCTGCCACCACCTGGCTTTGGCCCTCCACCACCTCTATGAATTGCAGCTTTACCTTTCTCTCCTTGTCGTACTCCGACACCGCGAACCTGCCAACATCTTGCACATGGCTGTTGTTCTTCACTTGGGGGATCGGCTGCCAACAACCAGCACAGATTGCAGCTCTTGCAGAGCCCAAACAAGTCAAGAAACAGAGAAGCAGAAGAAGAGAGAGAAACAAGTCTTGACTCCTCATGGTTTTGGTTCTTTCTTGGTGAATGAATGAGACATGAATTAGTCCAGACTCCAAACTCAGATTCATAGATGTAAGTTTTGGCACGTTGGAATGTGTAACAAGGAGCGCTCCATACTCTGTGCCAGACAGAGAGATCAGTCGCCGGATTAGGTGGGCTTGATGCAGAGAACAAACTCTTAGTTGGTAAGATGTGTTTTTCTTTCTTTTTTTTTAAGAAAGTCGAAAACTACCATAGGGAGTCTTAAAAACAAATAATGGTGGGGGTTGGGGTTTACTCATCCTTATCTTCACATCCCTGATGTTATATATACTCGGTTGTTTTCGTCAAATCTAGACACCCTAGTTGTCATCTACATGACCCGTTTGGTGAATATCGGCATCTTAACAATCGTAAACTTAACCTAACCTGTGTGCAGGATTTCTCAGCGATTTAAAAATCAATGATTATAAAATTACTAAAAATTTATAATTAAAATTCAGATTATTTTTTTTGTTGAAAAAACGCAATCCAAATAAGCGATTCATGTCAAACTGATTATGCTGAATTCATCTACAGTGTCAAATTTGATAAAGACAAAATGCACTAAATACATCTCACAAGAGTACGACATTAGCTAGGGTAGGAACATAGGGATGACGGGATCATGTTCCCTATGGTGTAAGGGTTGGTAACTGTTTTTTGAAAGAAAAATACTATTGCATCTCATTTCAAATAGGAAGTATTACAATGAGAAGTGACGAGATATCACTCAATGCAAATACAAAGAGGACCGGAGTCCTTGCAAGAATGGAACATTCAGGTCAGCCCATTTGAATTTACAACGAATAAGAAGTTCTAGAAACGCAGCTTTAGCAATGAGGGTGTGATAGTGGCTTTCATCCATGCAATCTGTTGTTCTGCTGCAGCCATATAAGATGCCGTAAAATAAGAACAAAACACTGCCAAGCAAAGATAAATTTTGGCCTCCCGATTCTAGAGATGTGGAGTAATAAGGACATCTCACAGATTATTTGGCGCATCCCAATGAGGGGCAGCTGATTGCCATACCAATTTGAAACACACTCTCACATGTTTACATTCCCAAAAGACATGCAAAGATGATTCCTCCTCTCTTCTACATAATAAACACATGCTCGTAGTATAAATGTTTGTTGGTTTAAGCACGTATGTAGAATGAGTCATGTATTGATAGATCCTGGAACCAGGTATGCGTCATCCCACAATGCTTTGATAGGCATCCAATGAACGGTTGGAGGACCAAGCATTCGGTAACATGAACCCATGGTGAATTCACCATTGAAAGAGTGTTTCCAATGCAAAATACCTAGCGAGTCATTAGGCCTTAGAGACGACAAGACAAGGCCTTCATAAAACACATCCATTCTTCAAAGATGGTGGGAGAGGGATTGGTTGTATTTTTCAACCACGTTGCAGATTCCAAAATAAAAAAATTGGTTCTTCTTTTTCCTCTGCAGCCCAATAAAGAACAGGATAAAGATCTTGTAAACACCCATTTTCACGCCATGCATCCTTTCAAAACCGAGTGTTAGAGCCATCACCAAAAGACACAAATATTGCACCAATAAACTCGAGAATGAGTTTCATGAGCCCCTTCAAAACTCCAGATCAGCTCATTTATAACCCCCACTCCACTCTCACGGCCAGCCATGAAGTCCATATTTGTTCTTGATAATGTGCACCCATGGTTTGTCAAGGGTAAGTGTCATCCAAAGCCATTTTAATAATAGAGCTTTGTTCCATCTTCCAACCTCTCGAATACCCAATTCATCCTCCTCCTTAGAGCGAGTGATGTTCTCCCAAGAAACTAAATACATTTTTTCTTTCTCAACTTTTTCAAACCAAATAAATGTTTGAAAGACTCTGTTGATTCTCTTTCTTATCTTGCTTGGAATGTAAAATAATTGCACAAAGTGTAGGAGGTAGCTAGTAAGGACATGCTTCACAAGCGTGACCCTCCCCGCAATGGCAAGGTTGAATCCGACCCGAGAGTTCAATCTTGACAAGATTTTATCCTCAACTTTCTTCCAATAACGATCCCTTGATACACATTGGTGTAGAGGCAAACCTAGGTATTGAACTATGAGATTGCCAATTTAACACCCAAAGAAGGTTGATGCAAATAAGTCAATCCTACCCTCGCCATTAAATGGAACAAAGCTCATTTTTTGACCATTGATTGAAAGCTCGGATAGCTTAAAAATTATATGCAGCAAAACCCATAAATTTGCAATGTTGACTTCACTTGTTTGTCCAAATATGAAGATATCATCGGCAAAGAGAATGTAGGAAAGTTTGGAAAAGCATGGCAAGTCCACACCATGGAATAAATGACTCTCAATAATTGATTCAATCATGGATGAGAGAGCCTCCATAACAATGAGAAAGAGTAATGGAGAAAAGGGGTCACCTTGCCTTAATACATAAGATAAGTTAAAGAACGTACCTTGAGTGCCATTGATGCTTATTGTCGATGCCAAAATACAAAGCAATTCCTTCACTCATTTGTACCAATTGCCTCCAAAGTTCATACTCTTCATACATGCAAGAAGAAAGTCACACAATCACTGTGTCAAATGCTTTAGAAAGATCAAGGTTTAGCAAGAAGGCCTTGTTACAAGAGGAATGAATAGAATGAATAGCTTCATGTGCAATAAGAAAACCCTCATGTAATTTCCTCTCCTTAGTGAATGCATTTTGGTTTTTTGAAATAATTTTGTCAATGACAAGTTAAAGGCGAGAGGTAAGCACTTTTGAAATGACTTTATAAATATTGTTGATAAGTGCAATTGGTCTAAAGTTGTCAATGATACCTCTAAAGCCATCCTTAAGAATGAGAATCATGATTGATCGACCAAGCGTCTCAGGGAGGATGGCATTAGTGTGAAATTCTTGAAGTAAAATAGTGAGGTTATAATTGCACACATCCCACATGATTCTAAAATCCTCAATTGGAAAAACATCAACCCGTGAGGCCTTGCCCAATGGCATAGACCAAATGACCTTCTTGACCTCATACATATCAAATTGTCTAGAAATGGTGGCCACTTGACTCTCATCCAACCTTTGGAATCGCATATGCATCAAGTCAGGTTTCAGCCTAGGTGGACTTGTGTATCTTGCTTGGAATTGTCTAGTAAGGAACTTCAAAAGGGTCGGCCCTTGAAGTTGGTTGCTATTTGATGACAGGAGAGAGAGGTGATTTATTCTTCTTTGATTGGATGCATAAGAATGACAGTAGCGTGTATTCAAGTCACCCTCCCGGAGCCAAGTGACCCTTGATCTTCGCCTCCATTACATCTCATGTCGTAGTCGCCACTCTTCCACCTAGAGGTGAGTTGATCATATCTAATTCGGAGATTTTCAGCCTCAACCATACAAGAAACCTCTACCATTTCCTTATCAAGAGTACATAGTTATTTTTCCCATGCCCCAATGTCTTGGAATTTAGCTTTGCCGTTTTCTCGGGACCAAAGAATAAGGTTCCTTCTCACAAAATCAAATTTTCTTAAAATACATTGTGCAGCCCACTTGCCATCTTGTGGTTGAAGCCACCAAGACACCATCATGTTTTTGACATCTGGATCACGAAGCCACCACAATTCAAAACGTAACCGCCCCCTGCTTGATTGATGACCAACATCCCATGATAATACAATTAGTGCATGATCGGAGACCGTGAATGGGCTAATAAAAGCATGAACATGATGATATGTATTAAGAAGATTTTGGGACAAGGCAAGCATGTCAAGTGTTCTCATAACCGGTGGACGTTGCTTATTTGACCAAGTGTAGGGGCCCCCTTCCATCTAGATCCCGTGCAAGTTGCTAGAGTGTAAGAAGTCATTGAATTTCCTCATAAATCTTGTGCACACTTGAGGACGATTCGAATGCTGCAGTAAGAATGGTGTTGAAATCACCCACAAATGCTTGCTTTAGTGGGTTCGCCCGATACTTGGAAGTCCATATATAGTGAGTGAGAAATGGCCCTTAATAACATTGGAAGAAATGAAACGGTCATTCCACATTATGCGTAACCCCCCCGAGCGTCCTTTAGATGGTATGAAATCGAAGTTACCATTGCACCATAGGCTTCTAATTAGACGATTGTCAATTTCTTTCAACTTTGTTTCACACACACAAAATGTATCAAAGCATTCCTGCTTGATCCAATTTGCCAAAAAACACCTGTAAATTCCACATACCCAGCTTCATTATAGCTCTTGAGATGGTGCCTGAGCTAGATAGTTGCGAGTAGGGGTGGCAATTTCTGACACGACCCGCCAACCCGACCCGCCAACCCGCCTCTTAGGCGGGTTCGGGTTGGGCTTAAGCCAACCCGTTTAATAAACGGGTCGACCCGTGTAACCCGTTTATTAAACAGGTCGGGTTCGGGTTGGGGGTATGCCAACCCGCCAACCCGTTTAATAAACGGGTTAGGCGGGTGGGTCGACCCGCCAACCCGGCTCCCAACCCGACCCGTCAACCCGCCAACCCGACCCGCCAACCTGCCTACCTGCCAACCCGATCCATCAACCCGCCAACCTGACCCGCGAACCTGAAAACCTGTTTACCCGACCCAACCCATTTATTAAATGGGTTGGCGGGTCGTGTCGGGTTACCCGTTTATTAAACGGGTCGGGTTCGTGTTTGCCACAGCCGACCCGTTTAATAAACGGGGTCGGGTTCGGGTTGAGGTATGCTGACCCGCCAACCCGACCCGATTGCCACCCCTAGTTGCGAGCTTAGTTCTCCATGACAGCCAACAAGGTTGCATTCGTGTATGCTCGTCTTAAAGTTGTCCTTGACATAAGGATGGAGCATCACACCAGTGCAAGGTTCAACAGCAACTAGTGAACTAGTAAGTTATGCATTCCAATCATCATGAGGCACAATGTTCTCGACTGCATCATCATCAAAACGAAGTTCAACCCATAACCTCCCCTACATGTCCGGTGTTACATCATCCCATATATCATCATTTGACACCATCACATGCACGCTCGAAATCCTCATCCAGTAATGACTCATAATTTATGTTCATGAGGAATTTAAAAGCCCACGAAGGATCAACTTCAAATATTGAGGAGAACAAAGTAGAAGTGACCATGCAGCAGCCTTGGGCGTGTGCACACGCACGGTGCTAGTGGGGAGGTCTACATGCATGATGAGGGGGAACCACACATAATGCTCAGCATCCCATCCATGAAACAGAAGTCCGTTAGAAGAAGGAAAAGAGGAGCTGGACGCCACATCAGCAACCCCTCCACAAAGCATGGGTGATATGGCATTAACCGAGTGAAGTGAGAGCCCCACCTCCCTATACAAGTATAGTCAGTGTCACTGCAACCATCAATTAAGGAGAGTTGTAGTGATTATTTGAAAACAACCTCCTTCCATAAAGGAGTAATCCCAAGATAATAGCAATTAGCTTTTAAACTGCAGGTGGGGGTCACATTTGTTAAAGTTATAGAATATGAAAGGCCAAAAGATGTTTTCTCTCAAGGGAAGAAGGCGTTTTCCATATGGGAACTTCCACCAGCCACCAAAAACAGCAAATGAGATTTATTTGCAGTTGGATTCTCAATCATTACGGGTGTCATCGAGAAATGCACCTTCTTGGGATGGTGTTGCCGGCCGGAGGTAGCACGGTGGCGGAGGCAGGTCTGCCGAGATTTTTTTTCGGCGAGATCATCTTTCTCAATCCCTCGTTGCCATACATATCAACATTCATGGTCATTACATGGCGTTGGTGCTGGTCCAGACACAATGATCTGCACCCAAGAGTGTCCATTTGCATTCGGCCAGCTTCCTTAGTCCTTTGATTCTGATCCTGCGCAAAAGGAACGAGCAAGGAGCCAACCAGGAACTCCTGCAATGAAGGCGACTCCTTCATCATCCCCCAATCCCGTGCACATAACTGTTGCGTCTTGGAATAAGTTGTCGATCTAGAGATGCATATGACGGGATTGGGGTCGTTGGCAGACCAAAGACGTCGGTACCGGAGACAGGCGACCCTCCTTCTGAAGTTTAGAAAGGCACAACGCTCGCAAAGCCAGCCACCCTGCGCAGCGTATTTATGGCAAAGTTTTGCAAGTCGTTGGAATTTTCTAGATCTAACATCAATCCATTGCTCGCCATCGGACCGAAAATGCTTAGACTTGACGTCTGGCCAGTGATTATCTTCATTAGGATGTGCTTTAGGGTTCTTTGCAGACAGATTAGGGTGCAGGCATGAAATCAATCTAGAGTCTCCTCGATTCTTGTCAAACCTGCACCTTGAGCGTAATCCAGATTTGAGGCTGTTGAACGAGGCACAAGATTGACACCACCATCCCGCAGCTCGCCCCTTCATTGAGTCGGTAGCACTTATTAACTCTGAGGCCTCCATGATTTCCCTACCCATTTAAGCCGAGGAGCTAAAGGAGATGTATGAGACACCCATCATGGTGAAGGTAGGTGAGGCATCAGACCAAAAGAGCGAACCAGCTTCAACACAACAAACAAGCGCTGGTATTAAATCCTTGTGGTGATCTAAACTTTTTATATTGTTCTTCATGTGTTCTAGGAATTTGAGGTTCACGTCCTTGGACTGCCTCCAATGAAACCCTCTGATAGCGTCTTCGATATCTGATGGTTTCTCACCCTCAAACAACCAAAGTCGCTTTGGTGCTCCACTGTATTCTGAGGTCCAGACCCTATGAGCTCGCGCCCCGTCCACCATAACAGAGCCCTGCGAAGCATTCCTGACCCTCATGCTATTGCCGACAGACTGTTGTCCAGACACCCGGAGTACTTTCGCATTAACTTTTCCGATTTTCATTAGCATCCCACAATGATGCCGTTCGACTAGGTTGGTAACTGTTGCGATTAAGGATGGTGCTTTTGCAAATTTTGGTTGTTCCTGATCCGACTCCCCAATCTTTCTTCTGATCTGAAATCTGAACAGTTTGCATACCCTTCATGATGAACCCAGTGCGTCATCTATCAGCATGCAATACGTGCATGATTTGTACCACCACGGTCATTACCTATGTGGTCAGTGGGGTACTGCATAAAGCGGAAGGCCCCGGATCGAATACTGCTGGAACATGAGGGTTGTCGTTGCTTTATCACGTTTGGGGGCACATGTGATCGTGTCTTTAACCAGGAGTTTTACCTCACAAGGACATGGGCCCACTAAATGACCCAATTCTGGGTGAGGGTTTTTACCTTCGTAGTAAAAAGAAACATGCAACATTTGTACTAGGTAGAAGGAGGGTTAATGAATTTCAATCCCACATTAGTAGAATCTCTCTCTCTCTCTCTCTAAATATATATATATATATATATATATATCAGCCACTGTTACGTGGGATGAAACAGTGCCGATGATCAAGTGGGTGATCAGCGGTGCAGGGTTTTTTTCACCCAGCCGTCAATGACACTAAAGCCATTTTTAGGCTATACTTGGCATGCAAGCGAGTATCCAATTTCCATCCAACGGGAAGGACATCCTCTGTTAGTTATGAGAACGAACATATTAGGCCCTATTTCTCATTCTGCCTCATAGTTTTGAAGTGTTTTATGATAGATCTGATCCGTTAGATGTATTTAGCATGCTTGATTTAGTGAGAATGGACTCTTGGATCACATTTTTTGAGCAATATGAGCAAGGAAAACCGGTACCTTCATAGCCATTGATTTTGTATCACCGAAAAAAACTATACAACAACAACTACTACTACGCCTTCATCCCAAAACTCACATTTCTGGAAACATACAGTTTATCACTTTTGACATCATAACAACGAAAACCTTTTTGGGTTTCAGAATAGCCAAGAAAGGCACAATGAATGGCCTTAGGAGAAAGTGTGTCATTCTTATCAGTAAGAACAAAACATTTACACCCAAAGACCCTTAACCTGCTATAGTCAGGTTCCTTTTCGTATAATTTTTAAAAGGGAAAAATTTTGCTTAAATTTTTTGATGGAAGTCTGTTTATGAGATAGACAGAGGTAAGGGTTGCCTCAGCCCAGAAATTCTTTAGAATGTTTTGTGAAATGAGTAAAGTCCTAGTTGTTTCAATGATATGTCTATGCTTTCGTTCGGCTAATCCATTTTGTTGGGGGGTTTTCAGACAAGATTTTTGGTGAAGAATACCAAAATTTTCAAGATAACTTTTGAATTCATTTGAGAGGTATTCTCCTCCAGAGTCGGACCTAAGGATTTTTAGGCATCCATTGAATTGATTTAAAATCATCATATGAAAACTTTTAAAAGTTGAAAAAACTTTATGTTTATGTTTAAGAAAATAAATCCAACAAAATTTAGTGTAGTCATCTACAAAAATCACATAGTATGAAAATCCTCCCTTTGACATCACAGGAGCCGGACCCCATACATCGGAATGGATAATTTCAAATGGTTTTGTCGTAAACATGGATCTTTGAGGAAAAGGCAAACATTTCATTTTCCCAAGAATACACTCATTACATAAAATATCACTTTTACAAAGATGTTTAATAAAAGGCAAATAGGAGATTTTAACAATATTGGGATGACCCTATCTCTTATGTCATACATGAATATCTTTGTTTTAAACAACATTACAAAATTGACTCTTGGGAACTTGAAGAAAATCAACGTAGTAGATGTCTTCTCTTCTAGAGCCTTCCCCAATCAATCTCCCGGACTGGCGATCCTGTATCCAACATTTATTAGAAGAGAATTTTATATCGCAACCATGGTCCGACAGTTGGGAGACGGAAAAAAGATTTAAATTAAGTTTTGGGATAAGACGAATTTTTGGAACAAAGAAGTCTTGTCTTTCAAAATTGCCTATTCCTTTAATCTCAAGAGGTGTTCCATCCGCGGTTGAGACAAATGATGAAAGAGAATTTTTAGAAAAATTTGAAAGAGAGCAAGTACTTGGGGTCATGTGAAAGGATGCCCCGGAATCTAAAAGCCAAGATGTCTTACCGGGGGAAGAAGATGACATAGCGGCTCCGAAAATGCTTCCCTTGAGAAGAGGTTGCAATGCCTCTACGATCTGTTGAAGGGAAAAAGACTCACTTGATGATGAAGGTCGTTCTTCTGCTTGGGATGCCATAGCCATTGCAATTAATTTCTTTCATTTAGGTCACAGGTTTAATATGTCCTGGTTCTTTACAAAAGTGGCAATTCAATTTGCTATAGTCTCTTTTGCCATACTGATCATTTACTCCTTGACCTTGGTTCTTGAAGTGAGGAGGTCTATAGGTCTTCACGTTATTCCCCGGTCTTGACACGGCATTAACCATTTCACCATCTTCTTGAGTAGAAGAGGTAGCAAGAATGCTAGGATTATTCTTGCTAATCCCCATACGGGTTTCTTCATCACTTAGCTTGGTGATTACATCTTCAAGTGAGGGAGATGTGAAAGCGGAGAGAAGAGAGGACCGAACTTGTTCAAATTCGGGTCTAAGTCCATTTAGAAAATTGAAGAACCGGTCTTCCTCAAGTTGTTTGTGCCTTAATTCGATTGCTTCTCCACTCCATTTTGGTTTAAGGATGGCAAGTTCGTCCCAAATAGAGGATAATTCGGCAAAGTACTCCCGAATGGTCATTTCATTTTGTTGGAGGGTCAAAGCCCTCTTTTGGAGAAAGTACTTGTGAGATAAGTCTCTTGAAGTGTACATTTTCTCAAGATACAACCAAGCTTCAGAAGCTTTTTTAAATTTGATGATATTGGCGTTTATCTTGGTCTCAACGGATGAAAAAATCCAAGATAAGATCTTGAAGTTCTTCATTTCCCAATCATCATGCTTTTTAGAATATTCTTCAAGAGCCTTTTGTCTTTCATCCCCTTCAAGGATCTTAATATTCCCTTCCTCAATAATGGTGATTTTGGGTTCCGGTTCCGGTATCGATACATGAATGTAACCCCAAAGTCCCTTTCCTTTAATATGGGCTTCCATATTACCGGCCCAAACATGATAGTTTGAGCCATTAAGCTTAAACCCAAGAGAGAAATGAGAGTCTTTTTCGCCCATTAGAGAAAAAAGAAGACAAAAAATAATACGTACCTCAAGTATTTTTTGCGTCTTTCTTGATAAAAGAAGCTTCTAAAATATTGCCCGAAGAAGATAATCCACTTTAATCTCAAAAAGCTTGAAGGCACGCTTTTCGAGGTACTCACACGGAGGAGAATCACAATTCTTCTTCTTCAACGAGGCTCTGATACCATGTAAAAGTATCTTCAACAATATACTATAATCGATATAACGATATTCTTGAGAATAAATGTGTGAACATACGCACACCAAGAACACTTGGAACACTTGTGCACAAAAGCACAAAACACGAAATCACAAATGTGCAAATGCACTCATAAGATTCATAAACAATAAAAGGTTGGGCAATAATCTTGAAAACCTTAAGAGAATACAAGAGGGAGTGCCCATATTTATAGGGCATTAGGAGACCTTGGAAGGGGCTCCGCATAGTCGTTGGAGCCCCTCCAACGGTCACAAATGTGACCGTTGGAGGGGTCCAACAACTAGTGTGTTGGGCCCCTCCCAAGGTGAGTACAAGTTGCTTTATTAAAAGAAAAAGAAATAAAGAAAAAGAAAAAGAAAATACAAAACATATTCACGAAAAAGAATGTGTAAAATGCCTAAACTACCCCTAAGACTAAAGATAGAAATATATATATTTTATATATATATAATAGGTAAATACATATACATATATATATAATATATGTATATGTATTACCTTATATATATATATATAATATATATACGAAATTACAAGTTTGATTTACATGTTATTCATTTGAAATAGTGGAAAACAATAAATAGGTGATCAAATAAAAGATGCTGTACATAGAACCATTGATGTAACCAAAATCATGAAGATTTTTTTCTTAAGCAATACCAAATTAATTTGATGACATCTGCAGCAACATGAGAGAATTCTTTCCTTGGAAGTCAGGGTACTGACTACAATATCAGAAAGAAAAGATGGAACGTCTGTACTCATCTTCACATTAAACCCACTTTTGAACACGAAAAAGAAAACAAATATATATTTCTAAAAAACAAGTCAAATGATTCAAGGAGCATATTTTAGCTGTAATAAGTGTGATCAATTGATGGAACATGTGATGGAAGCTATATAATCTAGATAATTATGGAAGAAAATCTGCACATACAATATTCCCTAGAGGTTGTGTAATAAATGCAACCAAGTTAATGATGTTATTTCACTTATTTCACACTTCTTGCCACTTTATCTTTCCAAGCTTTCATATCATGAAAATCGTGAGTTGTGCTTAAATTATGAACATCAAAATGGAAACATAGGCAATAAGGTCTAGGCATCGACCGCCAATAACTAACCATCGACATGAAGCCACACTAAGGGATTCAACAATATTCAGGAGGAAGATATTCTGTGTAATCAAAATGGATAAGACCTTCACCCAGTGGAGGTAATTCATGCCTATCTTCTTAATCCATAAACTAAGCATATATATGCTTTAAGACAAACTCCTCATTCAAGCTATGTTCTTTATAAAGTTGGCCCCAGCTCATCGCAAAACTTTATCATTGGCAGATCTCAAGAAGCGCCTTAAAAAGAAAGAGTCAACACGGGAATCATCCCCCCTCATCCCTCTACGAAGTACACCACCTCTCACAGGTTTTCTATAAGCTAACAGCACCCTTGCCTTCGGGGTGCCAATGCACAAGAACTGGTGAACTTAGATACTGCATAGTAGTTATTAGTTGATTGTGATGCCTGATATACTAATTAACTTGTAAATATCACGAAACCAAATCCAGTTTTCACTCTCTAATGCTTAGATAATAGAAACACCCCTAAACGTTGATCGTTAGTTAAATGTTGATCTTTTGAAGTCACTAATACTCCCACTATCATGTCCGAATTTTTTATTTGTATATGTTCTTACTACTGCGATATATAAATCAGTAGTTAAGGAAACTGATTCGACTCACTGGATTAACGCAGCTAGGCCACCAGCTGAGTTGAGTCACTGGGTTTTCAAACTATGATATGGAGTAATACCTAACACTTATGTCAGATAGGTACGGGTGCAGATGCGGCGATAAGGCACTTTAAAAAAACTTGGGTGTGGGATGCGGGGAGGGTATATATATATAATTTTTAACAGTTTTAAGTTAACCCTACGTGTGTGTGTATATATATATATAGAGACTTGATTAGGGTTAACTAAATCTACTTTTGATAAAAATGGATCTCAGTGTGGTGGACTTCACCAAACACAAAGGAAGCTGTGTCAAGTATCGCACCCATGCTGGTGAGACTAGGAGTGGCAATCGGGTCGGGTTGGCGGGTCGACCCGGCGGGTTGGCGGGTCAGCATACCTCAACCCGAACCCAACCCGTTTATTAAACGGGTCGGCTGTGGCAAACACGAACCCGGCCCGTTTATTAAATGGGTAACCCGACACGACCCACCAACCCGTTTAATAAACGGGTTGGGTCAGGTAAACGGATTGGCGGGTTAGCGGGCAGGTTGGTGGGTTGACCCACCCACCTAACCCGTTTATTAAACGGGTCATCCGGGTTGGCATACCCCTAACACGAACCCGACCCGTTTATTAAACGGGTTAGTTTAAGCCCAACCCCAACCCCCCTAAGAGGCGGGTTGGCGGGTCGTGTCAGGTTTTGCCACCCCTCGGGGGTGTGAGGTGCCCTGTTAGAAGAGTCCGTGTGACATAGCCTAACACATGCGTTGAGCTACAACCATTAATTACTACTGCAATGTACATGTTGTGCAATAAAAGTTGTCAAAAGCGCCGCAGATAAACATGAAACGAAGGCTTCTTGAATTATAAATTAATGTGAGGAAAAGGGGAGAGGGGGGAAGAAAATGTAAGAAGAAAAGACTTGGGGATGAACTTACCGACTCAATAGAATAACACGGAACCATCAGTATAACACCAATGAGAAATTTTTGCTCCTGCACAGACAACACCATATACGGAGAGACACACAAGTCAGGATCTTCATCTTCACCACTAAAATAAAATAAAATAAAATAAAATGAAAAGCATCAATCGAAGCCGAGCGAACGTGAAAACCTCGGGATTCTTATACGCAGAGAGGTGCTTGAACACAAGGAAAATCGAAAGCGAGAGCGTGACGACCACAAAGGTTCTGGCAAACGCTGATGCCCAAGTTGGGACGTGGTAGGTCTGCACCGCATCGGCGAGATGCGCGAGAAAACTCATCAGGTACGACGACGAAACGCGCCTCGATCTCGAACGAAATCAGCCGCGGCTTCCGGTCGCCGCCGGAATTGAGAATCGGATTTTCGTCGGATGCTCAGATCAGTGAGGGGAAAATGCATCATACATGGTCTGTTCAGGCTTGAAACACAACCAATAATCAGGAACCCGCTGGAGTTTCCGATTTCATACTTCACAAAAACAACCAGATAAAGCCATTGAGCGTGTGTGCGTGAAAATCGATGGTGGAGAAAGCTGAAAGCGATTGTGTGAAGTTTGATAGCGAAATCAGAGCTCATAAATAAGAAAGGAAAGAATATCGAAACTCGTCGCAGGCATCAGAATACGCACTTCCATCGAGAGAAGGCAACAGCAACGCCATGATTTTGATTCAATACCAACACCTCTCAACCTGATGCTTTTGGGAGAGAGAGAGAGAGATTCGGGTTGGATGAATGGGGGGGAAGAGATGATCGGACAGGCTGAAGCTCTCTTCTTCTGTCTCAGAACAGAACGGGAACGGTGATGGGGCCTCGGGCAGGCTGCGGTTCCGTCAGGGCAGAACAGAACGGGATGATGGGCAATTGGGCATAACGCCCCACAAACACTCGAAACGGTGGAGAGTGTGCGTCGGGTTTGGAGGTCAAAAGTCAGAAAACCTGTCAACGACCCGACCCGTTACTCTGCTGAATATGATGAGCGGAATCTGGATCGGTTCGATCCATAGCTACCACAAATTCTTTTTAAAACATAGCATGATTCACTAGGTGAATCGGTTTCTTAGAAAAAAATTAATAATAGAATCAAATCGTTTTGTGAATTGATATCTTTTTACCATCAAGATGACACGTGTCATTTAACAAAAAGATATATTTTAAAAATATTAAAGAGACTTTAACTACTTAAAAAATAAATTAAAATGACACGTGAATCGGTCATAGTAACAAACGTTTTTTTGGCAAAATCTCAAGAGAAATTGAAAAAATTTCATAAATCTCGCATTTTTTCAGCAAAATCTCAGCAATAAAAAATTTAATTATAAAATATATAAAATATTTTTATAAGAAAATATTAATAAAATTATTTAAAAATAAAAATACAAGGCTTTTCACTATAAATAGCCGTTTAAAACATAAATATCACATTTAAATCATGGTATTTATGTTTTTTCATAAATCTCGTGATATTTTGAAAATATCACAAGAAATTTCTGTTTTAAATTTTCAGGCAATTTCTCCGCGATGTTACTATGGAATCGGTTCCTTTTGAATCTGCTAATGGCCGATTTGATATGAATCGGCCAATTGAGACCAATTTTAACGGCATTGATGATCCCATCATATGGCATTCGATGAGATCCATCCTAGCCATCTTACAGATGAGTACCATTGGTTGGACGGTTGGGATCAAGGTAAGATCCGGCAACATCATATTCATACATCATAGGAAAGGATCCTTTTTCTTTAAAACAAGCATGGATCCCATCTTTTCAAAACCCGAAAAAAAATCAAAAGCCTCTCTTTTTCTTATGACTGAAGGTTTAGAACATGAAATATTATGTTTAAAAAAATATTTTAAAAAATTTAAATTACTTTGACAATTTATTTTTTTTAACAAGGAGGAACCCTTTCAGAGAACCGGGTCACTTAATGGGGCTGCCCCCTGCAAGGTAAACCAATTTATTTGGGACTTGAATTTGAATCCAAAAGTTTATACTAACCAAATGAAAGACATATATATATATATATATATATATATATATATATATATATATATATATATATATATATATATATAGAGAGAGAGAGAGAGAGAGAGAGAGAGAGAGAGAGAGAGAGAGATTCGTGCTAAATATGGCACCGTGCTGAATGAAACAATTTATACGTTTTTCTGTGTTTTTTTCAAAATTCTGACAGTACAAATGTAATTTATATGCTTGTTTTTATAGGAAACAGTTCTTTGAGGATTTAATTTGGATGCATGGTTAGGTTTTAAAAATCAATGGCCATTAATTTTTATAAATTTTTCAGTCTTCAAATACTATTTTTTATCAAAAATGCATAATCCAAGTGTCCGTTTCTAATAAATCAATCATGTTTAACACATATGTACAGTTAGAATTTAGTGAAAACACTAAAAAACTGATAAAATGTTTCATTCAGCATCGTGCCATATTTAGCTCTGATCTTGTATTATATATATATATATATATATATATATATATATATATATATATATATATATATATATCAGCTTTTTTACCTCGTTTTATAATAATAAAACTAAATTAAAGCTGTATATAGTATATACAAAATATACTGCTGAACAAATTTTTTGTAAATCATGTTTTTTATGCTGTTTTTTTTGTGCAAACATTTTTTTTTTAATGCAAAGACTTTTGGATCGTTCCTTTTTATCAATCCGACAAAGGGTCCACAGTGGCATAGTGGATTTTCTCCTTTGATGCGTGGACCCCCACGGCACTGTAGAAGATGGAAGGTCCATGGATGGGGATTGATTGCGAAAAGATCAGGTGCAATATCATTGCACAAATATTTGTGCATTAAGCACCTGATCACCCTCCATCTTAGGGACAGGCCTGCCAGTTGTGGGGCTCAAGGCCTGATGGAGGTCGATCAGGTGCTTAATGCACAAAGTTTGTGCCATGTGATTGCACTTGATAGGGACTCGGATTGATTAGCTACGCTGGCTTCTTATCTTTCTATTTTTTTAAAATATGCACTTTTTTTACTTAAAGCCTTAAACTCAAAAGTTATGATTTTTCCGGGTGAACGAAAATAGTCATATTTGAGAAATTTTGGTTTTTTTCTAAAAAAAGAAAATATGGGCATATAAAAATATTTAAAAAATATAAAGAACATTCAAAGCACACATGAAGATTAAATAAGCCAAATGATAAAAGAGTAGCTTGAGAAGTCTTTGTAAAAGATACAGAAGCCA
The DNA here is from genome assembly GCF_984573655.1 of Nuphar pumila. Lineage (NCBI taxonomy): Eukaryota > Viridiplantae > Streptophyta > Magnoliopsida > Nymphaeales > Nymphaeaceae > Nuphar > Nuphar pumila. The sequence goes on along the minus strand of NC_143249.1, from coordinate 16,041,526 downwards.
ACCACCGAGGTGGTATACCATGTGGTAAGCGGGGTCCAGTGCTAAGCTGAAGGCCCAGGTTCGAATCCCTCTGCGACATAGTGCTTAAGAGATATTCCTAACCCCAGCTTGCCTATCTAAAAAAAGATAGATAAGGGCTACTTTTATCACCTTAATATTGTGAACAAAATGTCATACTTTTAAGTTAAGATATTTTTGAACATGGCATAATTTTTGGAAGGGCAGATCTGGTGCAATCGCATTGCACACGAGAAGTGTGCTGTGGGCCTCAACATTGAGATGGAGGGCAGCAACGTGCAGCGACACACTTGTGGTGTGCAATGTGATTGCACCTGATTCGTACAGATTTATTTGGTATCACATCTGTGCAACGTCTTCAAAATATTGGCGATATTTATCACCTAGGTTATGACTTGTCTTTTTCTTAACATTATTATCATTGTTTTAAAAATATTCGGTCTAAGAATCTAATCCAATCAGGACTATAGGAGATCTGGTCTTGTTAGTAACAATGCCACAAATCTTGGTATTGAGATTTTATTAGCAAGGGAAGCGATGTATGAAGCGGGAAGCTGGATTCGTTTTGGAAGCGATTGCAAAAGCGTGAGAGAAGCAAAAAAGAAAATGTGAATAAAACTGTGGGAAAGCAATAGAGAAGTGTGGGAGAAGCAAGTGGGAAGCAAAAAAATTAAATATGAACTTGAAAAACACAAAAAAAGGTAAAAACAACAGAAAAGCCAGTGGAAAACTCATGTTTTCCACCAATGAAAAGTGTGCTTTCCATAAATGGGGTAAGTTTTTTTTTGGAGAAGCATGCTTCCCCTTCTATAGGGGTGATTCCGATAACTATGCTTTACACATACACTAGTCAAGCCATGCTCACCAGTAGTTTGGGCACAACTTTATTTACTTATTTGTATTATTATAAATAATTAAACAAAAACAACTAATAAATCTCAAACGAATTGAAAGTGAAATACCTAAGAGATAGCATGAGGAAAATGATGTCTGAGGAAGAGCAATAATGTCGTACAATTGAATATTTTGAGCTTTGATGGCTTTCAAACATTATTTGTGTTTCATAAAAAAGAGAGATTTTGGTTAGAGAGAGAAGGGGCGGGTTTATTTTTGAGAAAAAACTACAAAACTGCTATGTAAGTAATACACCTTTTTTAGAAAAAAATTTATTAGTGCCTACACAAGTTTATAATTTCATCAGCAAAACACATGCCATGGATATCATTAAGAAAAGTCATAAATGATAATTTCTTTTTGCCTCTATTACCCCTTCTTCTAGTTTTACAAGTTTTAGGAATTGAAAAATATACGACTAATATCATAATATTTTCAAAATAATTCTTATTTTGAAGATGTCGCTATATTTTTTAGATTATATTAGTGCTTGAATATGCCACATTGGGCCAAAGAAGACAAACTATGTGTGGGTCATCCTATGTACTATTATGTATGTAACAAGTTTAACACATAGATAGAGAGGGAGCCTGCTTCATAGCCAAAACACTGGTTGTTCGATATTTACCACAAAAAATGCAGTCTTGGTTATCAATTGCCTCCAAAAGAACAACAAAAAACAGTTGAAGTGTTGGCCGAATTACAGTTAGCAATTCATGCTTGGCGTAAAAAAATGATGAAGAGTTTGTTGCTACAATTATGTTTCCTATCCTAGAAGCATCTAAGGAGGCAGAGGGGGGCTCAACAAGAAGTTTGACCATAAGTTCACTCTAAGGTTGCTGCTAACATCAATAGCCAGATAGATTAAGTTGGAGACACAATTATGAAGAATTTAGATGATAGAAGGACAACAGAAGCACCTCGGTAGGGAGAAGAAGCACCTTAGCAAGGAGAGGATGTAGAGAAGAAAGTGCAAGCTCAAAGAAAGAGATCAAAGCGGGAAAGAAGATCTTATGCTCATAGACATGTACTTTGGTTATTTGTTATTTTGTATGTACATGTTTCTAAGATGTTTGTAATTATTTTTTATTTTATATTCAATTATTTATTAAATTATCATATCTATGTAAGAGCTACAAAGTAAAAAAAGTGATTCAACATGCCACATGCACTGATTCTACTGGTTTCAAGCACAACAATGGTTTCTATCTCTATCAGAAGATGCAAAAGACATACTTGATCATATGCATTTTAAAAAAATCTTGGAGATCACACTATGAAACATCAATCACCATTTCTTAGCAGTCATTGTGCAATATTAAAATATGGCAACCAACACATTTCAATTAAAAATTATTGAGATGGCCATCACGTTAGAGGACAAACTATAAATCATCAAATTTAAGTGTCAGAGAGAACCAGTGAGTGAACATCGATACAGAGATTTTAAGTGCATGTTTGGTATTTATTTGAGAGCGAAGGATGATGTATTTTTAAAAAAAAATGCTAAAGTTATCATGGTTGAATAATCACTTTGACCTTAGTAGGGTGAGACGAATAAATGAGAAACTATTGTGTTGGATACAATAATATTTGAGATAAGGATCTCAAAGTTATCTTGGTCTACTTTTTTGGCACATGTGTATTTATTGACAGTGGTGGTAAGTCGATACATAGTTCGTATATTAAACTAGTGGAAGTCTTAGATTGTGTCGACCAATACGCATGGGAAGCAATCACACACCTTTATACAAGTTTTAGTAGCGTGAGGACTGAAAATCACAAATTTAGAAGTAAAATCACATATTTAGGAGAAAATCACATGTAACACCCTAAAATTTTAACCTAAAAAAAATCACATATTTTTTCTTTTTAAAACTAGCAAAAATAACCTTTTTTGGGGTTAAACATTTTAGGCGAATTATAAAACGAATAATCATTATAACCGAATTTAAATATGAATAACATTCACCATTAAAATTTAATTCACTCTCAATCATTTAAAAATTTATATTAGAGTATTTTCGGTTTAAAATAACAATAAATATTTTTTCAAAATTATCCCTCAGAAAGGAAAAGACTCGCAATCAACGCTACCCCAGCATCGCACATCCACTCTGCAGTTATACATCATACTTCACCTAAAAATCCAAAAAATAGGTCAGACTCGTGAAAGCCTAGTAAGAAATATCAACACAGGTAAACCAAATCAATATATATAAACATGTTTCATTTGCTTTATAACCAATCATTTAGGTAGACAATCATTTTACACATTGCATATAACAATTTGATTAAAAAATAAATACTAAATTGTTGCATGATCACAGTTGCATAACACAAATTAATTCATAGGAAAATATCAACTTTATGCATTAGAAGGTAAAAAATGTCTACACTTACCCATGCAAAACAATGACTCTTTTATGCATAAGTGACTTTAATTGTTTTTATTTAAGTTTTCTTTTTACGTGATGCATGACATGACTATATAAATGTACAACATTTAAAGTTCCACTTCTTAGGCATGTGGGTACCACACAGGCTTAACTTGGATCAGGACTATGAATCATGAAGAGTATATTCAAATAAGTTGTGACTTAATTCTGGTTAGGCACCTTTCACAAGTCCTTGGTGAGGGACGACCTAGTCGAGAGAGAGCTTCCAACACCTTCAACATGATGCATCGGACTTCACTCATGAGTTTCTTAACATGTCATCATCGTATGGCTAATGTGGAGGCTTCCCTTATCTCTGTGGTTGGGGGAGAAGCAATCTTCTTTGCTTAAAACTTAGTTTCATGAAGCGAAAAGTACCACTTAACTTCTCATTGCAAGCATCAATAGAATTAATGTTCACATATCATTCTTTTAATTACATTAATTCTAATGAATCTCATGTTCCAAAGGTAGGTATTACTATTATTTTTTTCTTTTGATAGAAATATGATGCAATTGAGAAGCCTTTGCATTGAAATCAATAAAAGGCATTATACTGATAATTACAACCCATTATTAGTTTATCAATCCAAACGTTGTTACTAATAATAATCGTTTGTTGTTAAAAATTGCATATTTGCTATATATACTATAAAAATGAACTGTAATTTTAAGCCTATTATCACATGCATACTATATATATACATATATATCCAACAAAAAGGAAAATGAGAAATTACATGTGCTTACTTGGTCGGAGATGATCTAAACCGTTCTCAAACATTATTTTGGATTGATCCACAGTCTTTCATGGTCATTTCACAACATACCTAAAAAAGAACGTCCAAACCCGAGACAACATCAAAATGTTTTTTTTTCTTGAAACCGAACAGACCCAACCCACTAAAGGACACGTCTGGTTCATTCCTAAATCTGTTTAGAACTGATCCACAAGTAGATAAGTTATTTGATCCTTCTCAAACCGATTTTAAGGAAATCAGTTAGGCGCATATGCCCAATTCTCATATCCGGTGCTCAAATGGTTTCAATTTGCACTGTACGTCCAGGGGACTGTTATGGTTCAAATAATGGGGTTTAGATTTGTTAACATTCAATATATTGGTTTACCTAGATTTGGTTTTGGGAAGAACCTCATATCTATATGAAATTAAGGTTTTCGAGATCAAGACCTATATCAGTCTCAATGATGTAAAGACTGATATAAGGTTCTAATGAAAACCTCAATTCCCAAAAGTATGTGAGTGCACACCGACTCTAGTCTACATGTATCAGATTTGAAACCCTACCTCAAAAATAGCCAAAAAATCAAAACCCAAAAAATCAAAACTCCAAAGATCCTTCTCCTTCGTAGCTACGCCTCCACTTCAATGGAGGTAACCACCATGAAGAAGAAAGATGATGGTCTGGACCAAATTTGTGAGAAGAAGGTCAAGGGAGAAAGAGAGGGATTTGGAGAGAGAGTAGAGAGAAGAAAAAAGAGTAAAATAGGGGGGTGAGTGTGCCCTCTTCTTTAAATACATTAATTGTGATTTTGAAATCCCATCACCCTATTCCCTAATTTGCCTTTCTCATACACAAATTTTAGCAATTTATTTTCCTTATGACTAATATCAATAACCCTTGCACTTAGAAAATGTTCAAAATAGGAATCTTAAAGTCCTATGTTGGTTATTATTATTATTATTATTTTTGTTCAGTTTTATGATCCATTTGGCTTGCCTCAAGTAGAGGTTCCAACAAACAATGGGAGGTCCACTAGGATGAGATGTCCCACCCTAGGGAGTTCCCTTGCTAAAAAGAACAAACTTAGAAAATATTTAAGTTAGTATGGTTAAGAATCAATTTCTATTTAGAAAACTTTCAAAATTCCTTTGACTTTTGGCTCAAAGAGATCCGGTATTAAAATTTTAGGTTTTATTTTCATTTTAGGCAATGTAGGATATCCATTAGGTTGGATTCACATAAGGGGACGTCCAGCCCGTTGAACTCCTATATTTTATATATTATGCTTAATTCAAAATTTTTTATTCTATAAATTAATCATTTTAAATTCTCATATGGGTTTCTCTTTTGGATTTCAAACTCAATTGGGATCCAAACCCAATTAAGAAATCCAAATAAAATTCATATCCAATTAGTAAAATCCAAATCCAAATTAAAAATCTAAATTCACATTAAATTGTATTTAAATTCTAAATATGAATTAAGCCTAAATTAACTTTGAATTTAAATTCAATTTCAAACCCTACTTGAATTGTAATTATTTTAACATGTAAATTCAATTTCAAGTTGACATTAAATAAAATTCTAATTTTACCATGTTGGAGCATAGAATTCATATTTGTATTTATTAATTACCAAAAATTTTAAATTCTAATTATAATTCTAATTTCAAATCCAAAATAATGAGTAATTCAAATTCAAATTGATCTTCCATTAAATCCTAATTTAGATGAAAATTTGAATAAAATTTGAATCCAAATATAATATTTGAAACCTATTTATTTAAATATGGATTAAATCCAAATCCAAATCCAAATCCAAATTTAAATTGAATACTAAGTGGAAATTGACTCTAGTTAACTTCACTTTTAAAAATTCAATTTTGAACTAATTTAATCATGTCTCTATTTCACATGTGAATTTACTTCAAGTTAACATTAATTGCACTTTTGATTTTTTTATCTTATTTAATTTGAAAAACTCATATTTTTATTATTTAATAAATTCTAAAAAATTGCAAGTGTTATATCACACATTTAGGAAGAAAATCATATATTCATAAGGAAAATTACATATTTAAAAGGTTAATCATTTATTTAAGAGAAAATAACATGTATATACAAAATAACATTCATGTGCAAAGTACTTATTCACGAGCACTGGGCTTTGTTCCCCACTATGTCATTTTTCTTGGAGCATGCACTTTCTCCTTCAATGGCTGATCAACTGAGACATCAACCTCGAACTTCTGAGGATGCTTCTTTGATCCCTCCAAATGATTTTCCTTGGGATAGTCCAGTACACTTTCCACCACAGCTTAAACCTTTAGCTGAGCATTCGATCCAACCAAAAGGATCCTCATTCACCTCCACTTCCTAATGACCTTCCACAATAACCTCAACTTTAGGGTTAGCATCCTCCCATTGTTGAGGTACCTTCTCTGTCCTTATATAAGATCCTTCTTTATTCTCTACACTCTCCATCTTCATCTCGCTATTGTCAATGCATGTGACCCGGTTTTCAACTTTTTTTATCCAGGCATTGAGGTTAGCAATAACCTCATAGTGAGCCAATGAGTCAAACTTTTTTACCACTGAGTCCCCCTCCTTAGATGCTTTTGAGATGAGAGACATGAATGTGCTTAGAAACTCAGCAACCTTTTTTGTAGATTCTACATTAAATTTGGATCATAATAAAATTGTTAGTTGTTTGTTTGAGCATAGATTTTGAAGTTTCTGATTAATGAGGTTGCATTTTTTGTGGTAAATATCACACACCCAGGCTTTTGGCCATATTGCAAGCTTTCTTTCTACCTATATGTATCCAGCCTACTGCATACTTTATAGTATGAAGGATTGCCAATGTATAAAATTTCTTCTTTAATTCTTTCGGCACTGTTATAACATTAGCAAATGACGTGGGTGTGGACCCCTCTGAAATAGTCTCCTTAATCATCATATTGTAATAAACAAATTTATAATTTTATACAATAAAAATGAAGAATATAGGTAAATAGGTGAGCAACTGAGACAAGATATAGGTTATTGAAAAAATATTCCAAAAAACAAATAGAATAACCTATTAACAATGCAAAAACTCGAATCATTAAGAAAAAACAAACAAACAAACAATGTTCCTTAATCATGTTTATAATACAAGATACACAACATATAAACAACTAAATTGGAGGATAGAGACATATGAGTTGTTAAGAAAACAAATGAATTATGATAACTAGTTAGACAAATGAATACACACACAAATGATTTAATAGAAAAACAAAATAGGCTATTGGACATGCAAATATAACTTGAAAACTATATAATTCCTTTACAAAATAACTAACTCATGCCAATGTTGCAAAAAAATAATTGATTCAAGCCGTTGTTTTTAAAAAATATTTGTTTCAGCAATTGCATACGTGCTTACTAGAAAAAACATTATCAATGATTATAAAAAACTTGATGATGAAGTGTCACCATTGAATCATCGAAAAAAGTCACTGAAAATCATCATAAAAAATTATTGCTGGGGAGTACGTTGGAGACCATAAAAAACCCTAGTTTATGCAAAAATAGCCCTGGCGTATAGACATTTGATTTTTTAAAATCGAAGGATCACATTTAATGCTTGTACACAAATCTGCAAAAAAAAAAAAGCGTTGTATTCATCCCTAATATTGGTGATGTTTTGGCAAATCTGCATATAAGGAACATATTCACAATGACTTATTTGTAAATTTAATACCTTATTTGCGGTGATCATTTCAGAGTGAGAACTTTAAAAAAATTCACAAATGTTATATGTGCATATCTCCTTGGGAATCAATTACTGAAAGTGGTTCACACGGTATCTCACGAATGTCGTGTTGTATATGTGAATTTAGTACTTTATTTGCGATGGTCATTTCAGAGTAAAATTTCATGAAAATTCAAAACATGTTATATGTGCATATTGTCATATATTTGCGAATCTCCATGATGACTAGTTACTAAAAGAAGGTTCACACGATATCTCACGAATGTCGTACAATATATACGAATTTATTATGTTAATAGGTTTAAATTATATGAGGTACACAAATTTGGTTATGCGAACTTGGTGATGTCTACAAAAAAAATGTGCGAATCTATATTTTAGTGAAAGTTTGCGATATCAAGACAACCTATCGATATATCATGCGAATCTCAAGAGGTTCACTCATGTGAAGGGTAAAAAGGTTCTAAAAAAGTTGAACATTTACAAATTTGAACCAACAATTTTGGGGCATTTAAAGAAATGAGTCATTTTTGCCATACAATGTGGTCATTTTTCAAAATAAATTTGTTTAATTTTGTATTGGCGCTTGCCTCTCAATATTTGTTTTCAGCTAGTTTATTTTGTTCACACAAATCAAGAGACTTTTAAAAACCATCAAAACATTACAATTGCACTTATGACCACCAGCATTAAAGCGAATCAATCATTTGGATCAATATTTCTTTCGGTTCATTTGGACCCGGTAGGACCTGCAGGAACCATTGGTGCAGTGGGCCAATGGCCAGTTCATGAGCTACTTTCGAGACTCGGACCCATTAAGAACTCATCTGAAAGCCTGAAACCTAGCCTGTTAATAAATGGGCTAGGCTAATTTCAGGCTGGTTCATTCCAAACCTTGCGAGCCAATGTTTAACCTTTTAAAGCATTCAAAATATCTTATTTGCATTGTTTTAAATATCTTATTAGTTGCGTTTTAATTCATTTTTATACATTTAGCTGACATAAATGAAAGAAAAACAAAAACAATCAACTTTTCTCACGAGAATTTGGGTGCCATTATTTTGCCATTTAAAACTTTTTCAGTATGAAACCACGTGTTGGAGTTGGGCTATCTTTTTTTCTGCTACGTTTTTAAAAGGTGGAAGTTGGCACATAAGAGGGCTAGGGATGGCAGTAGACCGGGCCCGGCCCCACTCTGCCCCGTTTGGAATGGGGATGGAAGACATGAGATGGGGGATAAAGGCTAGTATGAAGGTTAAAATAAAAAACCATGCAAAGATGAAGGCGGGGATGGACTTACACTTTCCTTCGCCCACCCTACCCTGCCCCGCCTCGCCCCGCCCCATCCCTAATCTCCGTTAGTAAAATAACTAAAATATCTTTAGAGATGACAGTGATCCGGGGAGAAAGGGGCCCCCGCCTGGCTTTGCCCCGTTTGGATTGAGGATGGAGGACATAAAATGGGTACGAAGGTGGGGATGTAGGGCAGAATTTTGAGGTGGGGCGTGGGTGGAGACCTTGTCCCCCGCCTCCGCCCTGATCCACTGCCGTCCCTAAGGAGGGCAGGCTTGGTAGGCTGCAAACAGATATCCTATTCATGTTCGACATATATTTTTGGATGTGAATTTTTTAAGTAAAATCCAAAATTGGATTCGATAAGGTTCAGATCTGTTCAATCGGATCACTTTTAGTTTTAGATCGGGGTTGGATTCAAATAGCATTTTAAGTCCGATCTAAAGTTGATCAGAATCAAAATCTGACCTGAATGCATTTTTACTTGCAAATAGATTGTTTTGTTCTATTTTTTCTGAATGCAGTCTCACCACATGTATTTCAGATTCGGGGATCGGATTCAATCTAACATCCCCGAATCTGATTCGGATTTGAATCTACTGTTTGCATTTTAGATTCATATTCAAATATGACAAAATCCGGCCCCAATCTGACACGTTTGCACCCCTACAAGCGAGGAAGGAGGGCAATGATATATCCTTCCACCGCCAAGAGCGGGAGGTGTTAGCTGCCCTGTGAAGCCAGCCTCGCGTGGTTCCCTTCAATGTAGGACCCGACCCGACCCGACCTACCCCAGCCTTTGGACAGGGCACGCGGACTCAGCGAGGGAATCAAACCACCTTAATTTGCCCCATTCGGGTTGGTCCATTAGGCTTTTCTCGTGTTTTCTAGGCTCGGCCGGTGGAGGCCACACGTCACGGGTCGAATCCCCGAACTCGGACGGAATGCATGGGAGAATCCGATACCACCGAAAGTTTTCAAGAGCACAAACAGAATATTCGGCGTGTTCCTAATCTTCGCGACGCGTCCCCTTCTAAAAACCAACTTGTTCTCGTGTTCATTGCTGGTTTGGAGTACCCTCTCTCTCTCTCTCTCTCTCTGCTTCCTTCATTAAACAGCAACAAATTTCATTTTTTTCCAATCATGGGGGAGAATGGTATATATTTGTTCGATATATTGTGTTCGATAATTTCTCAATTCTTGGAAAGCTTCTTTTTTGCTTTATATTGAATTTATTTGGTTTTGATTTATTTTGTGATGTGCATGGTGGAACGGATAAAAAAAAAGATGAACTTGGTCAGTATTTGGCTGTGGCTATTGAAGCTGCAAAAGGAGCTGGAGACGTAAGAGATACTCTGTTTCCGCCAATTGTTTTTTTGGGTTCTTCTTATTGTTTTGATTGGTATCTTTATATATTGATTGATTGGTGGCGTTTTAGGTGATTCGGAAAGGGATTTACCAATCAAAGCACGTTGAGCATAAAGGCCAGGTAACTCTGTTAGTGAGTTATTCTGGGAGAATGAGCAATCTTGCGATTTGGGTTGTTTGTTGTTCTACTTTTACATGTTTGTCGTGCTTCTTAGAATATGATTCTTTTGTGGATTTAAGTGACTGGAAATTGACAGTGAATTGTTTCTTGAAAATGGGATTTTCTCTTATTAAATTTTTTTTGTTCCTTGTAATATGTTTTTTGATAAATCGCTTTTTGTTTGCTATTGTATCCACAACTGCTGATGTTTTTACAGTGTGGTTTTACTTGGGTATAATTTGATACTCGTTTTGAGTTTTCTTTTTTTTTTATTATTTTGATTTGCTGGCTTGTTTCTCTAGAATGAGATATTTTTTCAATGCATTTTTTTGCATGCATCCGTGCTTGAATTCAATTTTATTCTATAACTGAGAATCTCTTAATACAGACTTACAACAGCTTAAATTTTAGGTTATAATTTTATATGCCCCTTTATGTTGAGTTCTGTAAGAAATCTGATGGGATTAGTTTGCAACTAGAAAATTGGTTTACGTTCAGATTTGTGGCGACTAATTTATAGTAACTAGGATTTCAGTATTTTACCATCTTAGACTTTAGGAGTCCAATTTTTTTTCTTTTATAATTTTTTTTCTTGCTGGAAAGGTTTGGAAGTGCAAAGTCACTTGATTCCATATCTGGATACTTCGATATATCCTAATGAATTTCGCCTCTATGGGAATTGCTATTTTATTAGCTTGATCATTTATCTGGTTTAATGCTTTGTTAAACGTTTGGCTCTTTACAAAATACCACTTCTTGTACCAGTTATACCAAGTTTTTCATTGTTTGCACCTACCTTTTGGACTACCCTTATTGTTTTGTTTCTTTTCCCTTATCGTAGTCACTGATTTTTGCCTCATTTGTGTTCATTTTTCTTACTGAAGGTTGATCTGGTTACGGAAACTGATAAGGCCTGTGAGGAACTCATATTCAATCATCTCAAAAAGCATTTTCCGGATCATAAGGTTTGGCCTATGGTTATGTTTCCTGTTGGACGAACCAAAGTATAAAGCTATTATTGAACCACTGAAGCCTTGATATCATGATTGATCATTTTTTCTTCTCCTAGTTCATAGGTGAAGAAACTTCTGCATCACTTGGAGCTGCAGAACTGACTGACCAACCTACTTGGATAGTTGACCCTCTTGATGGAACAACCAATTTTGTTCATGGGTATGGATTCATCATCCTCTGGATCTTGTATTGTGCATCCCGAATGTTTTTGTCCAAAATCTCAAAAAATAGATAATATGTTCAAATCTGCAATTTGCTTGATGATTATCCTAATGATGAATTTGTGTTTAGGTTCCCGTTTGTTTGTGTATCAATTGGCCTTACAGTACAGAAGGTTCCTACTGTTGGTGTTGTATACAACCCAATAATGAATGAGGTAAGCATATGCTTGTTATGTTTTATATCAAAACTTTTCTACTGCTTAGTTTATCAAATGTTTCAGGCTTAAGAAGTTTAAAATGATGGTAGTTGCATGCAACCTGCAGTTTTTTGTTAATCAATAGCATTCTTTATTTGTGAAGATACTCTAGAGAATAATATTTGTAATTAGTAATTGATCTTCATAGTAATTGGTATCTCTCTCTCTCTCTCTCTGCAATAGAAGCTTGAAGTTAAAGACCTTTTACTCTTCACTTTGATATTATAATCATTATTTTGCTATACAAGTACAACAACAACAACAACAACAACAACAACAACAACTATGCCTTCATCCCAAAACAATTGGGGTCGGCGATATGAACCAAAAAATAAAATCATTCTGGGTCTTCCACATGAATCCTTCTCCTCCAATCATTTTTATCCAATGCCATGTCCTCGGTGAGGTTCAAAGCATTCATATCCTTTCCTATCATCTCCATCCAAATCTTCTTAGGCCTACCCCGACCTCTTTTAACTAATATATTTTTCCATTTCTCCATCCTTCTAACTGGAGCATCATTAGGCCTTCGCCGAATATGTCCAAACCATCGTAAACAATTCTCTTTCATCTTATTTTCAATGGATGTAATGCCTACCTTCTTACGTATCTCCTTGTTTCAAATCTTATCTTTTATTGTATTTTCATACATCCATCTAAGCATACGCATCTCAGCTATACTCATTTTTTGAATATGATGTCTCTTTGCAGCCCAACATTCCGTACCATATAGTAAAGCGGGCCTAATTGTCGTCCTATAAAACTTTTCCTTTAACCGCAATGGCATTCTACGATCGCACAACACTCCAGTTGCACTTTTCCATTTCATCCACCCAACCTTTATCCTATGATTTACATCTTCATCAATTTCTCCATACTTTTGAATGATAGATCCCAAATATTTGAAACAGTCATCCATCGATATTTCTTGCTCACCAAGCTTCACTACACTCCCATCACTACTTCGTTGCTTACTAAACCGACATTCCATATATTCTGTCTTACTCTTACTTAATTTAAAACCTCTTGCTTCCAATGTCTGTCTCCATAATTCTAACTTAGCATTAACCCCAACTCTAGACTCATCAATCAAAACAATATCATCAGCAAACAACATACACTACGACGCATTTTCTTGAATTGATCTCATAAGCTCATCCATCACTATAGCAAATAGGAGAGGGCTTAAAGCAGATCCTTAATGTAACCCAACCGTTATAGGAAAATTGGTTGTCACCCCTCCACAAGTGCGGACATTGGTTACTACTCCTTCGTACATATCTTTAATTATACTAATGTACTTGAGAGAAACACCTTTCTTCATCATTGTCTACCAGAGAACATCCCTAGGTACTCTATCGTATGCCTTCTCCAAATCAATAAAAACCATATGCAAAACCTTGTTCCTCTCTCTATATCTCTCAATAAGTTGTCTAAGAAGATGTATAGCTTCCATAGTTGATCTTCCAAGTATAAAACCAAATTGATTCTCCGATATCATGACAACCTTCCTCAACCTATACTCAATCACCCTCTCCCAAAGTTTCATAGTATGACTCATGAGTTTTATACCGTGATAGTTTGTGCAATCTTGTATATCATCCTTATTCTTATATAGAGTCTCCAAAGTACTCTTCCTCCACTCATTAGGCATCTTATTTGTCCTCCAAATCTTGTTAAAAAGATTTGTCAACCATTCTAAACCTTTCTCACCCAAGCATTTCCAAGCCTTGATAGGTATACCATCTGGGTCAACTGCCCTTCTTGATTTCATTTTGCTATACAAGTGCCTGACAAAAATGTATAGACCAATAGGGAGTTCACAATTGTAACTGACAATCATATATCAAAAAATATAACTTATGCTGTTTTATGATTTTATTTTTCTTCAAATATTTACACATGCTTATTTGTGAGTGATTGTTGTCTACTCGTCATCCTCCCGTTGGAAAAGTGATTCTTGAAGTGCAGTATATATTTTTCTCTTTTTTACATCAATATTTTACATGAACTTGCTCTCAATCTTGAATACCATAGATTGGCATGTTTCCCAAGGCGAAGCTCGATCATCGTGTAGGTCTCCAATAGGATTAAGAGCCTATCGGCTCTGATACCATGTAATGAAATATGAAAAATGTGTATGCGCCTATGTCATAGGGACTCTGCAAAACAGATGCCGCACCCGCGTCGACGCGACGCGACGCGGGATCGCGTGCGGGTGCGGCACCGGGTGCGGTCAACACGACCCTGGGTGCGGTCAACGCACCCAGGGTCATTTTTGTCCACAATTTTGGGCGAAAAAAAAAAAAAATTTCCCCCCGATGAAAAGGAGGAGGATTAGGGCAAAAAATTTTTTTTGCCCTAATCTCTCCTCTCTCTCCCCCTGAGCTCGAGCTCTCCCATCGCCGCCGCCCCCATCGCCGCCGCCCCCAGCTCCGCCTCCCAGGCTCCTCCTCTCGGCTCCTCCTCTCCTTTCGCAGGTATGTCTCTCACTCTCTTCTTGGGTCGGCTGGGGAGGGGCCGAGCACCCCCCCCCCCCTCCCCCCCCTCTCTCGGTCTCTTGTTGGGTCGGCAGGGGAGGGGCTGAGCCTCCCCTGCTCCCTCGTTTTTCGGCACAGGAGGGGCCGAGCCCCTCCCTTTTATGTTTTTCTTTTTTGGGTCGACAGGGGAGGGGCCGAGCCCCTCCCCTTTATGTTTTTCGTTTTTGGGTCGACAGGGGAGGGGCCGAGCCCCTCCCCTTTATTTAAATGTTATAAACTGTTGAATGGTATCTAGTAAGTCATCCACTGTTGAATGTTGCGTATGTGTCTTGAAGCATGGCAACAATGGAAGTAATCTTATTCACTGCTCTTCTTCATTTTTATTTTGCGTGGTGGGACTAGGCGCTTGCTATTAGAAGCTCCTTGCCTGGAGGGTTAGCACAGAATTGATGTTCTGGTTCAATCTGTTTTTAAAACCTGCAAGTAATGGGTCAACTGTCAATGTCTTGACCACTAAATGAATGTCTGCTTGATTTAATGGATGCTTAAATGAAACCACTTGCATGCCTGATTCCAGGTAAGGTCACTAGTACCCATCAAGAAGATTAGTGACATTCATATTCCTCTCCTTTAAGAGCTTTTATTTTCTAGAAGATGCCTTTACATTCATGGAGAAGCATGGTGAAAGTCCTGATTTAGCTTAATCTTAAACCGAGTTTTTCGTTCATTTCCATGAAGAAGTTCATTGAGTGGTATAGACTGCTAATTATCTAGAATATAACACATGGATTGGTGACAATGACTAAGAAACAGTGGTCCATTTCCATACTGCACCTAGATGAAACCTAGGAGATCATGAAAAATTAAAATAAATTATTGTGCCTTATAACATTTAAATAATTTAAAATAAATGTTAAACTGTTAAAACTTCAAAATTATATATATATAATTTTTTTTTTACATTTTTGCCCCTGCCGCACCCGCACCCGCACCCGGTTTTTTTGGAAGTGCCGAATCCCCGCACCCGCACCCGCACCCATGTGACATAGGTATGTGCACACAAGTTCACTAAAGGGACATACACAAATGCCACTCAGGGATAGGGAGAAGCACACAAGGCACTAGAGGGCTGCACTCAAATATAATAATATATTTTTATTAATACTCAAAGGTGCTCAAGAGAAGCATACTTGAGTGTGGGAGGGGGGGAGGGGGACTTGCCCCATATATATACAAAATGAGAATAGAGGAAGAGAGAGCTAGCCGCTGGGGCTAGTCCCAATGGCTAGCTATTAATGTCCTAAATGCCCCTTTTAAAAGGGGCAAAATACAAAAAAGGAAAACAGAAAAAATAAAAATCATCTTCAGTGTGTGCATGTGTCCACATGCACGCTCATGTGCATGTGTGTGACCACTGCACCCGCTTCTTTTGAAAATCATGCATGTCATACCATCATATCCATACCCATATCCATGTGACAGGGTTTTAGTGTTTTCTTTTTGCTCATCAATGTCCTCTTTATTGATCTACTGTAGGTGCTAGTTTTTCATCCAGAAATATGTGGGATTCTAACTTCTGGAGTATAACTAAAGCAAAAAATATTGCATTAATATTTCTTTACAGCTCTTTACTGCTATTTGTGGACGAGGAGCTTTTCTCAATGGCAGCCCAATAAAAGGTACCTGTGGTCTTTACAGATGGATGAATATTTATAACAAAATTGTTACATGTGAACATCCTCTTTCGGTGTACTGCTCTCACAGTGCAATAAAGAGATAATGTTTTGTGTTTATGGCCAACAGCATCCTCTCAAACTGAATTGGTGAAGTCGCTCCTTGCAACTGAGGTAGGAAAATATCATTGTGATTGTTAAGCATCTAGGTGCAGTATTGTCATTAGCCTTCATTGCAACTGCTTAAACTGTGTTCCGAGTATTCTTGTGTCCATTCCATGCTTGCAAGATGAGTTATGAGTTACGACTCACTTGTTTGTGGTTTTAATACATTTATCAACAAAGTGGATTGTTTCTGCTACTGGTTTTTTTATTCTCCTTTTAATATTTAAAACTTCAACATTTGTATGGGATGGCTAGAGCATGATAACCTACTAATCTGCGATTATTGCATTATGATTGCATTGCTTTTGCTGTTAATTATATTTCAGTGATTTGCAAAACCAAAATTTTCAATGATCTGCATAAATGAATTTACCTAGACTTGGTCACATAAAACTTTTAGATTTTTAGCGAAGGTCAATCATCTAAGGTGGTTAATTATGAGGTGTTGCACAAAATAGGATGGAGCTTCTTTCCGGCATTTTGAAAAAAACAATCAATGAGACTAAGAAAACCCAAGGAAGCTCCTTGACAATTTTTGAGCTAACAAAATTGACGTTTCCACTAACATTACAAAGTGCTAAATCCTGTTGGATTCTTTTCCCTATTCACTATGCTGACTATTGGATCTTTTTTTCCTGTTTTAGGTATTACACCATTTGTTAGATACTTTTGGTATTTTATGTCATTGTTTTTTGTGTTATATTTGTAATAACAATAGCGAAAAAATATAGAACCAATGCCACTAAGGGCTTACAAGATCACAATCACAATATGCACAAGCACAAGTCCGCTAAGGGACAATACAATAGTCAACAAAGGGCAATACAAAAGGATAAAAGAATGTATTCAATTTATTGAGAAAATGCTTTAGTAAAAACATAAGGGAATAGGGAAAAACACCCCTATTTATACAACAAAAAGAGAGAGTGGGAGGCCATTGGGGTCTCTCACATAGAGACTATGGGAGCCCGCAAAGGTTACATTTGTGACCATTGGGGAGCCCCAACGTCTCTATGGTCTTATGACCATAGAGTCCTCAATGACTATTAAATTACAAAACAAAACAAAAAATAAAAAAAATAAAAAAAATAACTGTTTTATAGAAACAATTATTTATTATATATGTGAAAAGATAGAAATGCCCCTAATGGGCATTGGATATTATAAAACTGAATATATATATATATATATATATATATATATATATATATATATATATATATATATTAATACATATATTTTAACAACCCCCCCTCAAACTTACGGTGAAGTGACTGAAAGTTTGCTAATGAGAAAAAGAAATCGAGATGCAGAAATAGCTTTGGTGAAGAAATCGACGAGTTGATATTTGGATGTGACATATGACAACATAATAGTTAATCTCAGGTACTCATCATGTACATAATGACAATCCATCTCTATATGCTTTGTTTGCTCATGGAAGGTGTGGTTACTTGCAATGTAGATTGTACTCTTATTGTCGCAACACATCTTTGAGCATTTTGAGATGATGACACCCATATCTTTTCCATTGTGGTTCTAGCCATTGCACGATATTCTGCTTCGATTGAAGATAATGATACTTTTTGCTACTTCTTGCACCTCCACGATATTCGATAATCTCCTAAAAAGACACAAAAACCTATGGTTGAGATTTTATCATTGAGATTTCGTCCATAATCAACATCAATATAAGCAAGCAACTCTAGGAGGGAAGATGAAGATAAGAAAACTCCCTTTGTTATGGTGTTTTTAATATATCTGATGATTCTTAACACAACACTCGTGCATAGTTGTTGGAGTATGCTGAAACTGTCTGACAACATGAATTGCATGAGCTATATCAGGCCTGATGATTGACAAGTAGGTGAGTGACCTGATGATTGACAAGTAGGTGAGTGACCTGATTAATTGACGATAAGGTGTAAGATCTTCAAGGAGAGTCCCATCTTCAAGTCTTAACTTAGCATTGATCACTTCAAGAGTTTCTACTTTCTTGTCATTTGATATGCCAGACTTAGTATAAATATAAGCAACAAGCTTCATTTGAGACAAAATGTATCCTCTGGGAGAATAAGCAACTTCAATGCCTAGAAAATATCTAAAAGAACCCAAGTCAGACATGTCAATTTTTTTTTTCAAAACATTTTTAATATCAATAACTCCCCTCTTGTCACTTCCAGTGATTATCATATCATCTACATAAAGTAAAAGTATCACCGCTTTAGAACCTATACTTTTAACAAAAAGAGCAGTGTCAGTATAGCAAGTGTGAAAACCCAAAAGAAACATAATACTGCTAAATCTATCATACTAGGCCTTTGGAGCCTATTTAAGACTATAGAAAGCTTTTTTAACTCTTAAGAATTTTTTCATTTTCAATACTAAATCCTGGCGGAGGATCCGTATAAACCTCATTGTTTAATTCTCTATTAAAAAATTTATTTTTAATATCAAGTTGATATATGGGTCATTTTTGAATGGATGCAACTGCTATGAGGGTCATGACATTGGTTATCCTAGCTACTGGTGCAAAGGTTTATCTTTCTAGGATTCCATCGCTCTTGGTTTTAACCTTAAAAACCCATCTACATCGTATAAATTTCTTTCCTAAATATAATGAAGTTATCTTTCAAGTTTTTGCCTTTTTTAGAGCATCTAATTCTAAATTCATTGCTTCACCCCATTGTGAAAGGTTTTTAGTTTTATTATAGTGTGATGGTTCAAAATATGAATGTAAGGCTATTAAATAAGCTCTATAATTTGGTGTCAAAGTATCATATGATACAGACCTATTAAGAGGAATAGAGACACAATTGGATATTCTAAGTGGAGTTTCTTCCATAGAGGAATCATAAGTATATTTTTCTAAGGCACTTGGAAGGTTTCTTTGCTCATGCCAGTATACACTTGTATTGGTTTATCAATAATATTATCATTACTTGATTTAATATTTTCAACATTAAAGTGCCCATCATTATCACCATTATCACTCAATGAATTATCATTCAAAGAAACATCACGAGAGGTTAATTCTTCTTGTGGTAAGAAATCAAATAAGAAGTTGTAATTTACTTTCTCTTTTTCCTTAGTCATCTCAAGTCCATTTTCATTTTCTAAAAAAGTCACATCCTTAGAAGCATAAAGTTTGTTATTCTTAAAGTCAAAACATCTAAAGCCTTTTTTATTTTCTCCATAATCTATGAAGGCACATTCAATGGCTTTTGGAGATAATTTATCTCTTTTATGCAAAAGGACAAAACATTTGCAACCGAAGATTCTCAAACGTTTATAATTGGAAGTTCTTTAAATTAGTTTTTCATACGAAGAAACATTTTGAAGAGATGATGAGGGCATTCTATTTATCAAATAAGTTGATGTTAGAATGACCTCGGCACAAAAACTTTTTGGAACATTTTTAGAGATAAGGTCGTAGCAGTTTCCATAATATGTCTATGTTTTCTTTGGGCTAGTACATTTTGTTGAGGAGTCCTTGGACAAGATTTTTGATGATAAATCTTATTTTTTTTTAAATAATTTTGAAATTCATTTGATAGGTATTCACCAACCGAGTCGGATCTAAGGATGAAAATATTGCTTTCATTTTTAATAATCATATAAAATTCTTTAAAGTAAGAAAATACATCAGATTTGAGATTAAGGAAGTAAATCCATACATATCTAGTAAATCATTAATAAATGTAACATAATGAGTATCCTCTTTTTTATATGACCGGAGAAGGCCTCCTAACATCCGAATGCACTAATTCAAAAGGTCTTTTAGAGACAAATGTTGTATTTGAAAATGTAATAGCTTTTATTTTTCCAAATATACAATCCTTGCAAATTAAATCTTTTTTATTATAAAAAATTTTCCCAAAAAGGAAAAAATACATCTTTGAATAGCTTGGATGTCCAAGTCTTTTGTGCCAAGTTTCAATGTCTTTATCTTAGACATAATTACAAAATGGTTTTGAGGGGAGATTCAAAGAGTCCATGAAGTAGAGGTCTCCTCTCCTATGGCCTTGCCCAATCCGCTTACCGGACCAGAAATCCTGCACGAAGCCTTTAGATGAGAAGGAGATTTCACATTCATGATCGATTATTTGAAAAACCGAAAAAAGATTTAAATTTAATTTTGGAACAACTCTAATTTTTGAACCACAAAATTTTTGAGAAGAATCTAAAGTTCCAATACTTTTAATTTGCAAGGATGTTTTATCGGCAATGGAGACAATTTTTTTTTGAATTAGTTTATAAATCAGATAGACAATTTTCATGTGGAGTCATATGAAAATGAGCTTCCGAGTCAAGAATCCAATAACACATGCCGGGAGGAGAGGATGGTGCTATCGTGCCCCCCTGAAGTTGATGGAGATTTATTGGAGTGCCTTCGATAGTTGAGTAAGTGAAAGAGTGTCTCCTTTTCTAGTGAATTCTTCTATCATTAGAGTGGTCTCCTCAATGAAAACTACCTTATTTTTGGAGATCTTATTGAGCTTGGGACAATTAGGCCTTATGTGTGGTTCATGGCAATGGTGGCAAATAACTTTCCTATATCCACCATTATAGTTATTTTGCCTCTAAAAGTGTGGACGCTTATAAGATTTCATATGGTTGTCGGTTTTAGATACGGCTAACACTTCATCTCCCCCTTTAACCACACTGAGATGAGTTTTCTCGTGACAAACCTTGGCAACCACATCTTTCAAAGGAGGAGGTTTATATCTATGAAGAAGAGAGGATCTAACTTGCTCAAATTCGGGCCTAAGCACTGTAAAAATTAAAAAAAAATGTTCTTTTTTCATTTTTTTCTCTTCTTAGTTCCTCATCTTCGCTAGCAACCCATTTGGGTTCAAGAAGAGTTAGTTCATCCTATAATGGACCTAGAGAACTAAAATAATCATGAACACTCATTTCACATTGTTTGATGATTCATATTTTTTTTTTCAAGAAAAATTATCTTGCAAGGTTCTTTTGGGTATACGTACTCTTCATAAAGAACCATGCCTCATTGGCTTTACGAAATTTGGCAATGTTGACACATATCTTGAGCTCAACATTATTTATAAACCATGCAAGAATTTTAGCATGGTTACTTTTTCAATCGTCTACCTTAATTTGGTGATCTTAAATAGCTTTCATACGTGCATCACCTTCCAAGGCTTTCTTTTGATCTCCTTTTCTTTTAGACAGCTTGAGTTAAGGCTTCGGGATAGTGCCCATCACATATTCCCAATGTTTTTTGCCTTTGAGGTTAATTTTCATTATGGATGTCCACACTACGTAGTTGGAGCCATTTAGCTTGAAGAATAAATCGATCTTTTGTTCATTCTCCATCTTGAGTGATTGAAGAGAGAGGGAGAAAGAAAACAAAGAGCGTGAAAGAATATTTTCACTTGAGTCACTACGAGTACTACAAACACTTGATGATGTTTCCCACAAGACTAAGAGTTAGGGCTTCGATACCATGTGATGAAAATAACGAAAAAATATAAAACCAATGCCACTAAGGGCTTACAAGCTTACAATCACAATGTGAACAAGCACAAGTCCACTAAAGGACAATACAATAGCCAACAAAGGGCAACACAAAAGGATAAAAAAATGTATTCAATTTATTGAGAAAATGCTTTAGTAAAAGTATAAGAGAATAGGGGAAAAACATCCCTATTTATACAAGAAAAAGAGAGTGGGAGTCCATTGAGGGCTCCCACATAGGGACGTTGGGGAGCCCCAACATCTCTATGGTCTTATGACCATAGAGCCCTTAATGGCTTTATTAATTAAATTATAAAACAAAACAAAAAATAAAAGAAATAAAAAAGAAACAACTGTTTTATAAAAACAATTATTTATTACATTTGTGAAAAGACAGAAATGGCCCTAATGGGCATTAGCTATTATAAAACTGACATATATTTTAACAATATTATGAGTTAGAACTTCTATATTCCAATTTAATTGTTTGTTACTTAGTTACCTAATCAATATATTGTCTCCTATAGGTATGTGATATTGTAATATCTTCTTGTTTGCTGAGCATGTCTTGGATTATGAATTTTGATCATCTTTGCCCTTGATCTCATGTGTTCAATTTTTTTTGTTATGGATTTATCCTGTTACATTATTTCCATACAATGTGCAAATGTGTATGCGTGCATGTGTTTTGTTTAAAACTCCAATAACATTTAAGCAATTTAATGTTCTATTTTATTAGAAAAATGTTTGATTTGATAGCAAGGCATGCCTCTTGAAGACACGTCCTGTTATATATGGTGTTTTTCCTAGGGGACCTAGCCTAATTCTGAACTCTTCTGGCTTGGCTTCCCAGTGCAGTTTTATATGCCCTCTCCTGGTTATTGCTTGTGAAGTCTTTGCTATGATTCTCAAGTTTTTAGAAATCTCTTTGAGGGAGAAAAAGGAGGGCTTAGTTCTCCCACAAATGTTTTCCATCTATTATAATTAATGTGTTTTATCCTTGATAGTTTTAGATATTTTGGACAAGCACTAACCTGAACTTTTGGCTTGTCCTCAATTAACTGAGTAGGTTGGCACAAAACGTGATCGAGTTACCGTGGACGCTACAACAGATAGGATCAACAAACTGCTTTTCAAGGTTTCTGAGCTTGTTCAATATGTTGTTCAGTAAATTGATTCTGTTCATCCTTGTAAGTTGTAACTTCTCATTGTTGTGATATAAAGATTCGTTCTTTGAGAATGGGTGGATCCTGTGCTCTGAATCTCTGTGGTGTTGCATGTGGGCGTCTTGATATCTTTTATGAACTTGGTTTTGGTGGGCCTTGGTAAGATTTCAAGTTATATATTCTGATACTTCAGTATGAAGAATTTGTGATTATCTACAATGTTGATTTGAACTGCTATACGTAGGGATGTAGCTGCTGGGGCTCTGATGGTTCAAGAAGCAGGTGGCTGTGTCTTCGATCCGTAAGCATTTCATTAATATTTTCTGAATTTTGGCCTTTTTTTCATTGTCTTGATATGACTGATGTTCTCCATGATGCAGAATAGGTTTTAGCAGTCATCATTGTTGGTTGCAAAATTTGATATCAGTTATTCTCTTTCAGATCAGGAGCTGATTTTGATATTGTGTCTCAGAGAGTTGCTGCATCTAATGCACATTTAAAGGATCTCTTTGTTGATGCTTTAAGGGAAGCTGCATGATTATTTCTCGACACCTTATCTCTCTTGCAGGTTCTTCCATGATTTGAGAACCATTGATGACAGTAGGTTTTTCTGGTGCTCTTATCTGCAATGAGCAATAATTTTTGTTGCTTTTATGGTGAACTTCCAGTCTTTTTCAGTCCGTGAATATCAGTTAATACACATTCTGATTCTTAATTGCCAAAAACATTAGCCTATTTATTTTAGGTTTTGGCAGCATAAATCTTATTATGTATGCAGAACTTTTAGATTTGATGTCACATTTTGGGTCAAATTTCTTTTTGTGCAGTTTTAGCATCATGTAATCAACTTTAAGATCTCCACTGTATGGAGATTGGAGATTGGTGATACACAACCTGCATATCTTTTTCTGCTGGCCCTTTATTATGATGCATTAGAGGTGCATTCAAGTGCAAATATAGTGCTTAAATCATGCTGCAAAACGAATTTCTCCAATACCTTTGGATTGGTCTCCCGCATAAACCAGTGGACTCTCTCTGTCTCTGTCATGGGCATCTCAGTCGAACCTATTAGAGGGTGTTTATTTGGACCTTTCAAACATATTATAGATAACACGTGATAATTATCATGCCTTTGAAAGTTTTAGCTGTTTGTTAAGTTCTTACCAGCTCACGCTCGTGTTGGCATGTTTTTTTACTGTAAAATGTGGATGGGACATTTGGGTTTTATTCTCTATTTTAAAGGTCGTTTAAGAAGTGTTAAGGGCTCAGCCTCATAAGCCTTGGAGGCCTAGGCCTCTTAATGGGATGTGAGGGCCGCACCTCTTTCCCTCGAAGGCCTAAGTTTCTGTATGAGACTTAAGCCTTGTATGAGAAGCATGGGCGGCGGGCCTTTGTGGAATTAGCCTTTTTGGTAGTAATCCTCTCTTACTCCAAATAGTTTTTTTCTAGTCTAAAAACATTAATTTTGGTCGGAATTGACTCTTTGGCATTTTTTTGTTCAATTGATATTTAAGTCTGGAAAAGCAAAAATTATCAATCCATTTATACCACGAAAAAGTAAATGATAAAAGTAATAAATGTAATGAATATATATATATATATATAGTAATGCGTTCCTTAGGCCCCTTCAAAAATCATAGTTTAAAGTATTTTTTCTCACGTCTAACACCATATATATGATCTATAGGTTTTGTTTAATGGGAACCATTTTTTGGATCACTGGAATCTGACCTGTATACAGGTTTTTTTGGTGATCCAAAATCAATGGTCATGAAATTACTTTCTTGGCTTAGAAAACTTTTTTACGTTAAAAAAACATGATCAAGAGTCGATCCTCACTAAATCGATCATGTTAAATACATCTAACAGTCTAGATCTATCAACACTTAAAACCTATATGGCAGAACGAGAAATGGGGCCTAATATATATATATATATATATATATATATATATAATGCATTCCTTAGGCCCTTTTTTTTTGTTAGGTCTCATTATCCTCCTTTAAAATCATAGTTTTAAGTAATTTTTTCATGTCTAACACCCTAGATGTGATTTATAAGTTTTGTTTAGTGAGAACCGACTTTTGGATTGCCAGAATCTGATCTGTATATATATTTTTTCTGTGATCCAAAACCAATAGCTATGAAGGTACCAGTTTTTTCCGGCTCAAAAAAAAAAAAGTTTTTTTTTGTCAAAAAAAAAAAACCATGATCCAAGAGTTGATTCTCACTGAATGGAGCATGCTAAACACATCTAATGGTTCAAATCTATCATAAAACATTTAAAACCCATGGGGCAGAACGAGAAATGAGGCCTAATACGTTGAGTTCTCTCTCTCTCTCTCATATATATATATATATATATATATATATATATATATATATATATATATATATATATATATATATATATATATATATATATATATATATGTGTGTGTGTGTGTGTGTGAGAGAGAGAGAGAGTTGTTGAACAATACAGATAACCTTTGCGCTCCTTTGTCTTGTCTGTTTACTGGAGACTGATAATATGACAATTGACAAAGGATGAAACTTTTGCATATCTTCAGTCAAAACCAACATTCTTATAAAGAAGCCAAAAGAAAGCTCGGATATTTTTAAATTATATTGGGCAAATAATAACGTCCTCTATGGTATTTAAATTGTATCATACCCTTATTGACTTGCAATGGTTATTTGTTATTTATATTTTCTAGTTGAAATCTTTTTCTGATAATTGTAGTTTTTTAATAATTTTTTTAGCTTTACACATTAAAAATATGGATGCCTATACCTCGTTCAGATATTTTTTTTTAAATGCACCGTTACAGTTCACGCCTTTAAAAACCTTGATTTTATCTAATTCTATGCATAAACCCATTCATCAGAAAATGTGCAACCAAACAACCCTGTTAACTTTTAATTCAACAGAAGATGGTAATCAGCAGTCTAAACTTCCATCAACGATGAACTTGAACTAAATTGGGTTTGGAAGGAGTCCAGTCTGTAAGATGGCCAAACATCAAGATGCATATGATCTAGACTGACAGAGTTGAGACACAAAATTGTCTTTGCATATCAAAAAGCGGATCAAATGGCCAATGCTTCCAGCTTCTGTGTAATAACACCAAGAGGAAGTTTGATAATTAGTTCAATATCTTGAATTGGAGAGAAAAAATAGCTGTTGGACCTAAAAGAAGAAAAAGAAAAAGAAAAAGAAAAAGAAATTTCATACCATATACCGTGGGTTCGAACTTCGACTTGAATAGCTGATTGGCTAGGTCACACTATCATAACCTAGGGGTATGAGATTCGAACAAAAAAAAACAACAAAAAAAAAAGCCATGGATGGCTGGAACTCTAATTTATAAACCGACCTTGGGGCCTTCTAAGGATCACTGGTGTCGACTCCGAGTACGTAAAGTCCAGTGCGCGCTTCACTCAAAATTCATGGCATTAGATCTGAGGCAATGAACCTTCCCTTAACCCCAGTTCCTCGGAGATGATGTACTGATGCCAATGTATGAACATAAGGAAAAAGAAAACCATGAAAAAGATGGCATGCAGCAGCATCAAAAGAAAACCCATTTAATTGCAATTAGCCATGCATCATAGTTATTCAAATTTGATGGTTTCAACTGTAGTCAAGTTGATAAACATTGTAATTTTGTAGCCAGAAGCTTGGCTAAGATGAGCATTGTTCACAGTAATAGGATTTAGAAAGATAAACCACTTGAGTGGTTTCCAAATCCTAATTCTCTGTGATGCTTTTGATCCTTGAAATCTTTCTGTAATCTGATGCTTTCTTTGTGCGTGTGGAATGATTCATTATACATGTTATTCAATCTTGAGCCTTTTGTGATTGGGGGTAATGTTTGTTACCTTCGTGGGTAAGAAACCCCTAGCGAAAAATGTAATATTTTAATTTTTTCAGTTTTTTTTTTTTGCACATCTAACCCTCCTGAGATGATATACATATTAAGTTTAGTACCATGTCTTTCTGATGTGTATGTGAGATTTAACAAGGGTTGAAAAATCAATGGCTTACTAAAAACATATTTTTATGTCAAAAAACTATGATAAAAAAGTTGATTCCTATTATTTTGACCATGAACACATTCCTTATGTTAGATTTAGTCAAAACAACCTCCCCTGTGAGCTACCACTAAGGGTTTCCTTACCCACGAGGGTAGCAAATGCTATCCCTTTGTGTTTCAATGTGCTCTTGCAAACTTTGCTTAGGCACTTAAGGCATGGGGGTTGGCGGTCTGCCAGGGGTTTACTTCATAAGGGTGGAGCCCATTAAGTGACTCATGTCCTTGCGAAGGTTCCTCGTCATCATGAAAAATAAAAAAGGCTCTTCCAAGATGTGCCTAATTACAAGAAGAATGAGGGAGGGGGAGGAAATAATTTCAAATAAGATTTTTTTTGGATTTATAACCTGAAGAAATTGCACCCGGCATGAAGACTTGGTCGCACTAGCTCAGCCAACCATACCTACGATCGTCGTGCCGGCAACATAAAACTCCGAGGCTAGAACCTACCCTTGAGACTGGGGATGCACACCGAACCTAGCCGGCTGGGGCTCAGCTTGGGCTCCTCCGCTTCGTAAATGAGCAAAGCTTGAACCGGTGTATGAAATTCGGATGAGTTATTGAGCTGAGCTTGAACAACCTGTCGATAAAGCTCGACAGGCTCAATAAGGCTCAATTCATTGCAAACCTCATATATATAATATCTTAAAAAAAAAAAATCAGAACTGCATTGTTATTGTAATGGGTTGCCTTTTTTTCACTGAGAATTTTTAGTATGTATAGAGTGTTTTCAGTAATAATAATCAAAAGACATGTTTTGGCTTAATGGTAGGTTCCCTTCTTCTAATTTTTTTTTTGTAATAAATCTTGTTTAAGCTCTGCTTGACTCGAGCTAAGTTCAGACAACGCCTTACAAGCTCGGATCTGAGCTCGAGCCGAGCTTGGAAAAAGTGATTTTGAACCGAGCTGAGTTTGAACAGCCAAGGCTCAGCTTGTATGCATCCTTACTTGCGACCTATGATACACGTTGGCTTGCGCAGAGGGGCGACACCCCCATGAGAATCGAACCATGACTGCTAGTCTAGCAGCCAAGGCCCCACCCTACAATGACAACCCCCCTGGGGGCAACAACTTCAAATAAGATGAGATTAGAATCAAGATAAATTGCATAGCCTCCAATCAACCATTGATCATTCTGATAATCTGCCCCATTAACATTATAGTATGTACAATGAGTACCCTGAGGAGCAGTTGGGAAGCAAGCCAGTCAGTGGTTCATTGATCATTTATCATTCTGATAATCTGTCCCATCAAGATTAAGGCTATGTTTGGGAGCCAGTGTTGGAGAGGAGATGAGGAGTGTTGGGAGTGGAGATGAAAATGGGAGATGAGGGTGGAGCTTTCAACAACATTCATGTAAGGATATAGTTGAAAATGACTCGGCTCCACTGCAAACACCATTCTCATCTCTCAAAACAGTGTTTCCAAGGGTAGGTGATATTAATTACACCCTCATTAAATACCATCTTGGTTCCCAAACAGAGCCTAGTATTGACAATGAGTGTAGTGGAGAACAAACCATGTCACATGGTGTGTTAAGAAGGTGAAGCCACTACATAATAACGACCAGGCCATAACGATAGGTGCATGAATGAAAATACCTTATTTATTATTGAAAGCCAAATCAAGTCATGTGAGGTAACACATTATAATCTACCAACAACGCCACAAAAAATTGTATGATTGGAGAAGAGATTATAACCACAAATGAGAATAGTATAGGAAAAGGTTTGGCACCAGCCATCCAGTGCAATCAAGGAGAACAGAGGTATATTTGCATTGGGTGAAATAGAACATGTAGAAGCATAGAGAGCTTCAATTCCTAAGAAGAAATTGATTGAACCTAGATCCCTGAGTGCAAATCCTTTGTCAAGAGTACTAAGAAATTGGACGATGTTAGAAGGAAATTATTCAATCATTAATATATATCAATATAGAGGCCACTTCATCAAATGCTTTGCAAATAAAAAGAGATGAATTAGATTTAGAACCAAATAACCCAGACTAGATTAAGGAGCAAAGATCATGGAGCCATGTTTTCAGGCTTGTCTAAGCCCATATAGTGCGATTTGCAGTTTTGATGTGCAAGAAAGCTCCAAAGTGGAATTGAAAGATTATAATACGATCTGTGCTACCTTACGCTAAACTAGAGTATACAAAAAATCTACTGAAATTAAAATAAAATTAACTGAAATTTAAATAAATACCTTAATCATCAACCAGCTATCTTAACAAAGTCCTTACCATAAGTATCTATAGAGGACAAAACTTTAATTCTACTAAGGATCTGGATCCAGTATCTCATTAAAACAAAAAATACCCAAAACCAATATCCAAAAATATTCTAAAAAGAAATAAAATAGACCAAAAAGGATCATGGACCCCACTTCCACCCTGCATCATTTTCCTCGGATTGAAAAAATGACTCATCTCGAGTCCAGGTCATTCGCTTGCATTCTTCTAGTTTCTCTTGAACCATGCAAACAATTGAACTGATACATTTTGTGCATGGAAATTTGATAGGTGTGGATCAAGAGGTTTTCACAGTGGCAATAGAAGCCCTAAGCACGAATAATGTATGAATTCTGCTCTTTCTTGGTTGATACAAAAAGTCTTTAAAATGTAATACGGTTTGGCTAGGTGGGTCTATAGATGTATCATTTTTAAATTTGATTCGAACTATATAAGCTGGTAAAAATAGGGTGTAACTTTTGGGTTTGTGGTGTCGGGTGAAAATTTTGGTTTTTGAACCTGGTGGGCTTATAAGAGTAATTTGGTTGGCTTTGAGAGGGTTTTGGAGTGAGATCGGACCCGTGGAAGGCTCATCTAAGTAATAAAAGGGCACAAGTCAGTTTTGTAAACTTGAACCCGTTTTTGAATAGGGCAAAGAGGGTTTCCTTTGGGGCTATAGTGAATCAATCCGGTTCACAAATGAACTGGTTTGGATCAGAGGCTCCTCCCTCACAAATGAGAGAGGAAAGGATGGGGAGTAAAAATCATCTCCTGCAGACCGCTGCCGACGGCCAGATGCCACCAGGCAACTGACCACCGACGGGTAGCTGGATGCTGCTCACCAGCGGCCACCGATTTTCTTTGATAGTGGTCATTGATGACTATATATATATATATATATATATATATATATATATATATATATATATATATATATATATATATATATATATATATATATATATATATATATATGGACAATGAAGAGACTTGAAATTGTTACATGCTTAACCAACTAGGTTGTGGTAGCAGCGGCTATCAGTGGGTGAGATTTTGGGTATGAAAATTAAAATGCAGACCACCACGAGGGTTGCCTGTGTGACCAACGGGGTGGTTGTGAGGGTGCTGAGATGAAGGCACTGTGCCTTGGATATGATTTTTACTGGATATCTGACTTGATTTGACTGACTGAATTTCTCTCTCAAGGGCACTGAAAATCTACTTAGGTGGGTCAATTTAAGGCGCACACATTGAAGGATATCGCGAGTTCTATACCTGAAGCGTACGTCCCTTGCTGCAAGGTCGAAGTCAATGGGAAACTAACTCAAATGAGGCAGGGAGTACTCTGGAGTTTTGCCCCGCGAATACCGGAACATGGCCACAGACAATGTGGCACCCCTTGGCCCATAACAGGATATCCAAACCATATCGGCAGTCTTTCCCTCTTATTGACAAGAACATTTAAAACAAATTAAACCTTTCGAGAAAAATATACAACAGCTTGATATCTTACTCCAAATTGTGCACCTGAGCCCAACCCAGTAGGCTTGAGCTCTTAAGTAAGCCTGAGCCTAGCTTGAGTCTGAGCCTAAGCAAACAGCGCTGCTTGCCTCCTTCTACACGCATACCTCCAAAATTTTATCTTTTACTTTTCCCCGTTTTTTAGCATCTTGAAGGAATTATTCTTTCATGTGGATTGTGCTGTGAAGGATGATGTCATTCGCCCACTAAAAAAAGATGGGGAGCAATATGTTCCTTTTCCACATGAAGGTGGCTTGATCATGAAGCTATTCCAACAAAGAAGGACTCCAACTATAGGACTAATGGTAGATTTTGCCAGTAGATTTCCTTCACTTCACCATTAGTTCCAAAAGGCCTTGCCCCGTGAACGGCAGAAATACTGCTTAATCTCTTATAATATGACACATGAAATATTCTGCCATGAATGTAATTTCATAGTACTCATAGTTATCCGCTTTAAATCAAGCTGATCCAGTGCAATTGGAAAAAAACGTAACTTGTATGAGACTCTGCAACGATGCTCAAACTCATCCCAGATCTGAATGTTCAAGTTAAACAAGGACAAAGTGTACTAAGCTGGATAAAGCCATTGATTCTTCATTGTATTCCCAATAGTTGTGCTTTCCTTCCTCTCAAACACAGAAGCTTCGGTGATTCCATTGAAAGTCTTTGCTTTGGCAGCTGTTTAGATAAAAAGCAAGAGAAAAAGGAAAAGGAAAAGCACTAGTATCGATTCCTCTTCAGGTACAATAACATAACTGGCATCATAAGCACAAATTTTAGGTTCTTTCACAAACTATTGAATTTTAGTATCTCCACAAGAGATTGAGAAATCCATGGCTTCCAAC
Organism: Nuphar pumila; assembly: GCF_984573655.1. Lineage (NCBI taxonomy): Eukaryota > Viridiplantae > Streptophyta > Magnoliopsida > Nymphaeales > Nymphaeaceae > Nuphar > Nuphar pumila. The sequence continues at coordinate 16,009,760 of NC_143249.1, read as the reverse complement.
CTCAATACCAGAGGGATCCAATGGGAAATAGATGAAATTTTGTCTGACAGGCTATTCATAGACTCTGTATCTTTCCACCATTTTCAGCCCTCCGACTTCTGCTATCAGGAAACAGAGGCCTCCATAAACATCAACCTGTCTGCAAACAGCATCTCTAGTTTCCCGCACATACTGACAGCATTGGCATCCAGAAACAAAACCCAAATTTCTCTTAAAACGTTGGAGTTCCATAGAGTTGAATGGACCTTCCAAGAACAACATGTACTATGCAATTGGCTCAAGAGAAATACAAGTATCAGAAGGCTTGTGTTTCAACAGAACAATTTTGGAAATGAAAGCCTATCAGAATTCTCAGAGATGCTGAAAAGAAATGTCAGCATAAAAGAATTGATATTCTTGGAGTCTGGAATTGGGCATGTTGGCATGAGGTTATTAGCTTCAGCGCTAAGGAGAAATGAAACCGTGGAGGAGCTGCAAATATGGGAAGATTCAATTGGCTCAAAAGGTGCAGAGGATATTTCCCAGATGATAGAAGTAAACTCAACGCTGAAGCTTCTAATAATTCTAGACTCCCAGACCATCACAGCAGCACCACTAATCTCTGCAGTGCTAGCAAGAAACAGAACAATTGAACTTCATATCTGGAACAGCACAAGCAAAGACAAAAATCAGAAGGTGGTTGAGTTAGCTCCTGAGATGAATACCCTGCGGGTTTACACACTCAACATCTCAGGAGTTTGCAGGGTAACCTGTGCTTTGGGGTGGAATTCCACAATTAAATCTCTAGACATGACTGGAATTCACCTTAAATCTCGATGGGCAAAAGAATTTCAAAGAGTTCTAGAACAGAATAGAAGTCTGAAGTATGTAAACTTGTCAAGGACAAAGCTGAAAGATAAGGCAGTTGTTTATGTTGCAGCTGGACTCTTCAAAAACCAGTGTCTGGAAAGCTTACAGCTTGAAGGAAACTTGTTTAGTGGCGTAGGAGTTGACTATTTACTATGTCCATTAAGTCGATTTTCAGTATTTCAGAACCAAGCAAATTTGACACTCAAGTCATTGGTTTTTGGAAGTGGGAAGGCAAAAATAAAAAGAGATGGAATGACAGCAATACTGAGAATGCTTGCTACAAACCAGAGCATCATCCAACTGGGTATTTGCAACAACAAAAACTTGAAAAGTGAAGACTTCATCAGAATCTTTAAGACAATTGAGGCAAATTCCACCCTCAGGTATTTGTCTTTACGGGGCTGCGGGGGTGTTGAAGGTGAGGAGCTAGTGCAGGCGATCATGGATATGTTACAGGTCAATCCATGGATTGAAGATATTGACTTGACTGGGACGCCGATGGAGAAAAGTGGCAAAACAGGAGAGATATATAAGAAGCTTGGGCAAAATGGGAGAATGGTGGCAGAGGTGGACTTGCTTAATGATATACCACTGACAAAGCCTAAATGCTGTAGAGTCTTCCTTTGTGGACAAGAATTTTCTGGCAAGAGCACACTGTGCAGTACCATATCCCAGGTTTTTTCTTCATCCAAGCTTCAATATGTTGATCACATGAAAAGTTTGATAAACCCAATTGAGCAAGCAGTGAGAACAGGTGGGATCAAGTTCAAAACTCTGAAAGATGATGATGATACAAAGATTTCAATATGGGATCTTGCTGGACAGGATGCTTTTCATGTTTTCCACGAACTGATGTTTCCAGCACAGGGAAGTCCTACTTTCTTTCTCATAGTTTCCAGCATGTTCAGAAAGCCTGCCAACCGAGAGCCAAAGCATGTACAAGAGATTGAGGAAGATATACAGTACTGGCTTAGATTCATAATCTCCAACTCTAAAAAAGCACAATTACAAACCATGCTACCAAATGTTACAGTAGTTCTTACCCATTTTGACAAGCTCGTACAACCATCAGAACATTTGAAGCAAATTGCAACATGCACAAACAGACTGAGGGAAAATTTCCAAGGATATATTGAATTCTACCCAACTGTATTTGCTGTTGATGCAAGATCATCTGGGTCAGTAAGTAAACTGTCATGTCATATGAGAAAAACCAGCAAAACAATTCGAGAGAGAGTTCCTAGAGTTTATGAACTTTGTGAAGAAGTGCAAAAAGTTCTATTTGAATGGAGGTCAGAGAACTCTAATAAGCCAGTGATGAAATGGAAGGAGTTCTGCAACATGTGTCAGGTCAAGATCCAAGCACTAAGAATCCATTCAAGACGAGAGAGTCTTGAGAAGGTAGATGCAAGACGGCAGGCAATTGCAAGTTCTTTGCAATATTTGGGTGAGCTTATATATTTTCATGAACTGGGCTTTATTATCTTGGACTGTGAATGGTTTTGCCGGGATGTAATTGGATTACTAATAAGGATGGGGGGAAAACAACAGAATGCACAAGGGAAAGGATTCATATCAAGGAAAGAATTGGAGAAACATCTGAAAGAGTGTCTACAGAGTTGGATACCAGGGGCAGGTCTGAAAACATTTGACAATATTGAAGCTAGCGACCTTGTAAAAATGATGCTAAAACTAGAGCTTTGTTATGAACAAGATCCTGAAGACCAACACTCTGAGCTTCTAATTCCAATGCTGCTTGAAGAAAGATGGGGGAAACTGCACAAATGGCAATTAGCAACACCTGATTGCATTTATGCAGGCCACCGTTTTGAATGCGATGACTCTAGTCACATGTTTCTTACCCCAGGATTCTTTGCCAGATTGCAGGTGACTTCTCTGATTTATCTTCTTGCTCATGCAAAATCTGTTTAATGATTTACAGTTGAAACATATAATCTTTACAACTACAATAAGAGTATAACCAAGAGGTCATTTTCCAATTTTCTTAAAACTAGTCTTTAACTTCAACTGACGTTTCAATCATAAGCTTACCTTTTTTGTATGATAATAATAACAGTAATCAGATTTCCTACATGGACACCTCCAAAAGTAGTGTATTCTTTTACTTATAACCCATTGGTAATGGCTATCAATGGGATTTAGCTAATCTGAAACACTTCCAATTGTACAGGTACAACTCCATAACAAAATTCTGGGATCAAAGAACCACCAGCACAATGCAACATACGCACTAGAGAAACACCTTATCTTAATAAACATAAATGGGGTCGACATAAGAGTAGAGTATGGAGGAGAACTTGGTCAGTATATTGATATCGTAGCCTGCTCAACCAAGAATGTAAGTGAAATTCTTAGACTCATCCAGCATCTTATAGTCCCCTCGATCATGGCCCTTAGCAATGGTGTTACCCTAACAGAAAACATTCTCCGGCCACAATGTGTCCAAGAACTCATACCGCCAAGATACAGAATGAACCAACAAGTCCCACTACAACAACTAAAAAGTGCACTCCTTTCAATTCCTGCTGATGATATGTACAATTACCAACACACATGGCCTCCTGTAGCAGAAGGAAGAAGAATAATAATACCTTCAGGTTTTGACTTTGCTAGAAACCTACTCTCTGAAGACAATTTCAATGATGTGCTGCAGAAACGGTACCATGACCTTCATCGCCTTGCTGTCGAATTGGCAATTACACCTGCTGCAGATAGCCATGAACCACCACCAGACACTGAAGTTGGGCAGCAAAATAATGTAGAACCCACAATTGCAGGCATTGCCAAAGGAGTAGAGCTAGTGCTGCAGCGGCTAAAGTTCATAGAGAAAGATCTCAAGGACATAAAACAAGAGATCCAAGGATTGAGATATTATGAACACAGGCTGCTAATTGAGTTACACCACAAGGTGAACAGTTTAGTGAATTTCAGCATGCAGTTGGAAGAGCGCAGAGTCCCACACATGTTCTACTTTGTCCAGAGCACAGGAAGCTACTCAAAACGTTTAGTCACAAGCATGGTTTCAGGCATGACACCGCTCCGTCTACACATGCTATGTGAAATGATGGGAGAGGTTCATGTAATTGAAGATCAGTTAGGATGCGAGGTGATCAAAGTTGACAATGCAACAGTACAGTGCCTGTCTCCTTACCTGAACAAGTTCATGAAGTTGTTAATATTGGCCTTGAAAGTTGGTGCACATTTTGCAGTCGGATTAGGGGAGATGATTCCGGATTTAAGCAAGGAAATTGCTCGCCTAGTTGACTCATCACTTATATATGGAGCAACAATAATGGTAGCTGGAGCAATGATGATCGAGGGAAGCAGAACAGAAAGAAGATTGTCCAGTTGGGGTAGTTCAAGGAATGTTCATCAAGAGGTCAGGGTAGCTCAGCAGTGGCTAACAGATTTTCTGAAGGACCATAAGTGTTACAGTGGTAAAGAAATTGCTGAAAAGTTTTCACTATGGAGAGTTAGGTACCTGGATAATGGTCAAATTGCATGGATATGCAAGAGACATAGAGAATCAAGGGCAAATGAAATCATTGAAATACCAGTATAAGATCATTTTCCTTTAGAGACAGATGGAGATTGACCATCCATGAAGTAAAAGGAAATGGGATAGACATATAACCAGCCTGGTCTGGTCCTTTCTCTCCCTCTCTCTGTTGATACACACACCCTCAGGCCAGACAGTGAATGCTTGGAATGGAGAAGTTCATAGTTAGAGATCTGAAGAAGTTCCAAAGAACAATCAGTTAAACAGAATTTGAACTATCAAGCCCCAGTGAGCTGCCAGGCAAGAGAGAAGCTAGCAGGCAAACAAGTCAAGAGGAGAAGCAGGCAAGGACACAAATAATGAGGTTTCAGGCAGGCAAGGGATATATATATATATATATATATATATATATATATATATATATATATATATATATATATATATATATATATATATATATATATAGGGAAACTGGAATATGTAAACCAGAAAAATATGTAAACTGGAATGCAATGAGATTTTCATAGTTTTTTTTCCCTAAAATTTCACCTTACGATGTGATCTAGATGCTTGGTTTTATATAAACACTCTTAGAACATCCGATTATGACGTATAAGAAGGATCTTTTAAGGCTTGAAAATCAACGGCTCAGAATTTTCGTAAATATTCAAGCATACAAAATCACATTTCTTGATCTGATTACGACGATCCAATAGTTGATTCCAAGCAAATGGACCATGATGAATGCATCTGCAGGGTTAGATTTGCAAAAAACCCCATGAAAATCTTAGTTCATACTAGTTTACATATTTTGCTGGTTTACATATTCCAGTTTCACAATATATATTGCAGATTATAAACAATTTGTGGGAAGGGAAAGATTGTCATAACTTAGTGGGCACTCGAGTGAGAGACTGACTATTTGCATTCACCAGATTACAATGTATGTTTCCTTCTAAAGAATGTAATTTACATAGCCAATGGGCTGGCCACATTCGGAAGGATCTAAGTCACATGGGTACGGGTGTGGGTACGACACATCAATTCCAAAAAATGTGGGTATGGGGACACGGTGGCATATATATATATATATATATATATATATATATATATAACATAAATATAAAATAAATTCTAAAAATCAAAATATATTATTCAAACAAGTTAACATAAATTAATTTAACATTTAACAACCAACTAAACTAGTAACTGAACATGTTAACAACTTTTATTCAAAGAATCAAAATTCAATAACAAGCTACAAATAAAACAGATGATTATCATCTAGAACATCATCAACAGAAACCCCTTTCAACATGAGCGACAATCCATTGATAGGAATATGGTCTCTGTCGAGAGGGAGACATAGATGAGAGAGGCGAGAGGTGAGTCCAGAGGGAGACAGAGACGAGAGGAGTACCTGAGCTGCACAAAGAGGGAGACTCTGTAAGGGAACGAGAGAGGCGACACTGCACGAAGAGCTGAGAGACGCTGCGGGCGAGCGCGCGAGAGAGAGGGGGAGGTTCTTTAAAAAAACCAACACGGGTTCGGTTTCTTTGGACCTGACCCGACGCAGTGCGGGACCCGATCCACGGCATACCCGCACTGCGTCCGGTGGCAGTACCCATGTCGACAGAGGTACGACACCCCAAACGGAGTGTCCATATTACATAGGGAGGGATTGAGGAAGATCAGGTGTGGAAAGAGAAGCCAAAGACTGGTTTCCTCCAAATGACCTGTATCTCCATATAATTCCTTTGTGTAACCTATGTCACAGGGATTCGGCCAGACCCGCGTAGATGCGATGCGGGTGCAGCACTCGGTACGGTCAACCCGACCCTTGGTACGGTTAACACACCCAGGGTCATTTTGGTTTATTTCTGGATTTTTTTTTTTTTTTTAAATTTTGCCTTATGAAATGGGCTGCGGAATTTAAAAAAAAAAATCTTGCCCCCTTCCGTCCACTGACCGTGCAGCGGGAAACCCCAGACACTCTCTCTCTCTCTCTCTATATATATATATATATTGCTGCACCCCTCGCACCCAAGGTTTTTGAAAGTGCCGCACCCCTGCCCCCACACCCATGTGACATACTGTGTAACTGGTGGTAGTTTGCCTAGCCGCAACTTATTATCAAAAAAGAAAAAGGTATATATGTAAGTATGAGCTAACTAATCTTGATCAAAAGAAATGCTTACATTTATTGAATCAAGAAACATTTTATAATTGCAATTTTGCTTTTAAAGACAAGACACAAGATATCTCTATATTTGACAACATGCCAATTACTTTATATGCTCCAGATTACTCAAAGAACATGTGATGGAATCTGTCACAGGGACTCGGCTAGCAGGGTGCCGCACCCGCGTCGACGTGACTCGATGCGGGTGCGGTCAACCCACACCCAGGTTCATTTTGGTTCATTTTTTTTTTTTTTTTTAAATTTGCCCTATGAAATGGGCTGCGGATGGTCAAATTTTTTTGTTTTTAAAAAAAAAAAATTTGCCCTATGAAATGGGCTGTGGAATTTAAAAAAAAATTCTGGGGGGGGGGGGGGCGTTGCCCCTCCTATAACTCCCCGCCAGGGGCGGCCCCCCTACCCCTGCCCGCGCAGCAGGACCCGCGCCGGGGGAAACCCCCGGACCCCCCTTATATATATATACACATTTTTGCCCCTGCCGCACCCCCGCACCCGGGTTTTTTGGAAGTGCCGAATCCCCGCACCCGCACCCATGTGACATAGGATGGAATATAGATCTACAGCTCTAATCAATATGGCAAAGAAGCATGGGTAACGATAGAAATCCAAAATTGAAAACTAACAATTTCAAGTATTACTCTAGCTCTCCAGGTACAGAGTTTGCCTAATATGCCAAACCTGGTGACAGCCCATTTTGATGCTCCTCCTCTACTGCCAATCCTTCTTTTGCAACATCTCCCCCTCTCCCAGCTGTTCTCAGTCATTTTTCTTCTTTGATGAAATTTATTCAGCTTCAAAACAATGATGTGGACTGTTGATGACAACGACAAGGAGAAAGTTGAGAATAGACTTACCAACATCTAGTTAAATTGAAGAATGCACAGGGACTTAAAATCCTTGCAATGCACAGGGACTTAAAATCGTTGCATTTATATTCTCACGAGAGGCAAGTTTCTGAGCAATTTTTATTTTTTATGTACACGAAGCTCTGATTCAGGACAGATATTTTTATCAGTCTTGGCTATCATTTGAATATTAATCATATAACTTTGCCACTGGGAAGAGCTTCAAACTGCTCACTTTCAGAACATTTTTCATTTGATTGAATGCGCGACCGATTCTTCCATCATCTTACAGAATGCATTCCCCATTTCTTCACTCGCAATAACTTGTACAACACAATAAATTGATGATAAATTTGCAAGCACATCTAAGCACAACAAAGAAAGAATGCTGCAGTTGAAAACAGAAACCAGGTCAAAGGTGGCCAGGTGAAGTAACCACCATCAGAACCAAGAAAAAATGTACCTCAAGATTGTGTATGATGTATACAGCTGCACCATCACATATATGCCCATATCAACGGCAGATGACATCCAGCAGCAAGAGCCATTGGACTGCATATTATAGAAGGAGGACATTGCAAAGTAACAGCAAAACCACACACACACACACACACAGACACCCCTCACACATCATCTTCATCATCAGGCCATATCCCGACACCATGAGGTATATATATGTATATATGTATATATATATATACATATTTATTTATTCACACACCTTGTACCTTAAGGGTCTTTTTTTTATTGGAAGGAGTTGGATGGAGATAAAAAGTCCAACACACTTGAAACGAAAAAAAAGTGTGCTTTAATAATTTGAATTTGAAAAGTGAAAGCAAACTATATTCACCACAAAAGGTATTAACATTTTTTCAAAAATGTCATTGATCTTAAGGGTATTCTGGTAATTTTAATGAATTGTATGTTGCTAATGTTAACATAAAAGGTGTACATATTCAGAAACACTTTTGTAAATATTCATATTATTGAATTGATCAGAAACCAGTAACCAGCAGGGTGGCACCACCAATGATGGTTGCCACTCCACTGCTTTCTGGTCAATCCGGTGTTGGTATGGTGCTAGTCAAAGGAATGAGTTTTGTTTGGTCAAAATAGGTCTAAAATTGATAGATTTGGGCACCTTATGGAGGGAGGGCCCGTTTCCATTACACGGTAGGGCCGTTAATTTTGAAAATTCTTAGGCTCTGTTTGGGAGCCTGAGATGGGAGGGGGGATGGTATTTAATGAGGGTACAATTAATACCACCTACTCCCACAGGTGTTTGGGAACCCCGTTTTGGGAGATCAGACTGGTGTTGGGAGTGGAGATAGGCCATTTTCAACTACATCTTCAGAAGGATGTTGTTGACAAATCAAGCCTCATCTCCCATTTTCATCTCCACTCCCATCATCCCTCTCATCTCCTCTCCAACACCGGGTCCCAAACAGAGCCTTAATAGTTTCTAAATTAGTGACCATTTTAAGAACTTAACAAAATGGACTTGGTCAGCCTTTCTAGCAATAAAAGATAATGCTGTTTTCACTAACGGGACTGCATATGAGAAGCCAGTACAGGATGAGATCTCTATAATATAAATACAGATGACACTCATTTGGAAAGGGTGCGAAAAACTGGAAATTACCAGAGATTTAGGAGCTGAAGAAAATCCCTGCAGCCCCAATGGCATATTTCCAGTCTCATAACAAATTACCCCTCCTTTTCATTGTCCAAACAAAGATGAAAAACCTGACGAGCATGCTGCCATTGATTTTCCTGCTGCAGCAAGGCTGGATATTGGTACAATGATGCCACTGAGATGATGCAACCCACTGGTTTCTGGCATCAACATCACTTCACATAATTTATTTTATGTCTATCCATCTATGTTCTTAGAGTAGCACAATGCATATACCATTCAGAAAGCAGGAATTAAAAAACATAAGCTATAATCCAGCAATACATAAGCTCAACAGTCAATGCACACCAATGGAAAAACAAAGAGACAAATGAGAGATGAGAAAAGAAAATTGTATAATAAAAGTTAGTAACAAAGATTCACTTGGACTACGGGAAAAAGGAACTAAGTTCAAACTAGTATTCGGCATTCAGTATACAGTGCAAGGCAGAAGCAGGACAAAGATTGGATGCTACCACCTTTTCTGCTCCAGCTAAACATACATAAGAAACCTCAGAAACACAAGGGTTTAGAGGTGAGGAAAAAACAAGGTCAAGCAGGATAAGAGCTATTCTAGAGGTGAGGAAAAAACAAGGGTTTAGCAACTTTCAGAAGAAAGCTCTACTTCCATAAAAGACTCTGGATCCTGAGCTCTTGGAGTCCTCCAATTTCTTACCAGCACCTGGGTTAGCACCTACTGGACTATCCCCACTAACTTCAATATCCATTGGGAGCTTCATCTTCGCGAGAGACTCGGTGAATTCTTGCATACTCTTCATGTACATATCAACTATCTGCTGCTGCATAACTGGTTGTTCTGGCTCAAGGTTAATATTGATCAAAGGTTGAACAGAGGTCTTCTTGGGTAATCCTCCTGCAGAATCACTCTCCACACGCCCACCTTCACTGATTTTTTCTGCGTCTTTTGGCGAGCACACCTGCTCCTGGACCTGAGTTCCATTAGTCAAATTGCTCTGCGGAGAAGATTGATCTTTCATACTCTCAAAATCAAGGTTGCTGCAGAAGCTATCAACAACCTGGCTGCGGAAATCAGAGGCCAAATGATTCTCATTGTTCGAATTGGAGAAGCTCTCGGAGCTCTCTGAGTCCAAATTATTGTGTGTCATTTCGAAATACTCAGAAACCATGCGTTCGTTTTCGTTAACGATGTGCGGATCTGGAAATTCTATCTTGCTGTAATCACTAGAAATGACATTGTTGGTTACTGAATCAAGCAGAGTCTCATCTGCCGCGACAGGGAGCGGAGCAGTACCAGACACGGCTATCACCATGACATCGGGCGAAAACCCACTGTAAGAAATCGATAGCTGGACGAAACCCGCCGGAGAATGGAAAAGATCAGTTGAAGAAAGCGAGAATTCCCGAGCCAGTCTCCCATCCACGGCGACCACAGTGGAAATCGGAACCAGTGCAAACCCAAGCAACTGATCTTCCAAGAAGTTTTTCGCTCTGCTTAACATCCAAATCTCGCATTTCAGCGATGCATCGATATGCTGGACGTTGAGTTGCAGTTTCTCGTCGAAGATCGGATTCCTTCCACCACCGTTGATGATCCGAGTAGAGACCGTCGAATCTGGGCTGGAGGTGAGACAAAATTTTGCGTAGACATCCTGGTTATGATAGATACAAATGTTGTGTATATCCCTTGCTTGATGGATGCACACCTCAAGAACACCAATGGAGCCATCACTCTTTGCTCCTACAACCATTAGATCAGGATTTAGCGTGTTGGCTTCCGACATGTTGCTCGAATGAACCTCTGGATTAGAAGCAGGGGAGTTTCCGAATGATGGTGAAGAGAACGACGGAAACGACTCCATGATATGAGTTGGGCTACAGAATTAAGAGCTTCAAACCAAAAACAAGAAGAAGAAGAAGAAAGCCTAAATAAAAACAGGACAAGATCGGACCTTTTTAGAACGAAAACAACCTCAACTAGAGAACCAAAACTGGAAATTCTTGATTGATAGTCCCAAAAACCTTCAAGGGACAAGAACCATAAGCACTACAAAAAACTTTCCAATTCACCAATTTCTCACTTAAAGACCGATCATCTACCCATGTAAGAATTCCAAAAGCCAGAAAAAGTAAACACCCAAAAAAGCTTTAGATTGTTTCACCAATTTTGCGGTTGCTGAAGGACAGGTTTCTACCGACCCTGCAATCTGAAGCTGAAATCTCTACTAATATCGATACCCATAAAACAAAACCCCCTACATTCCCCAACTAAAACTCGAAACACCAACATCAAACCTTAAAAAAACACGATTCACCACCAAAATCACAGACAACCCAGAAAAGCAAAAAGACGAAAACCCTAATCGGATAAGCTTTAATCCAACACGCCAACGCCCCCACACTGAGGCAGACCGGGGTTTATAAATAAAAGAATCCCTACCAATTCCTTAGCAGATGCGCCCCCCCCCAAAATTCAGCGTGGTAGACCCAGTGGAGTAGAGGACAAGCAGAAGCCGACAAGCGCCAAACCAAAGAAAAAAACGGACTCATTTATTAAAACGAAGAAAATTCTAAAGCCTCTCATAAAGAACCCTTGGAAAAAAATTCGGAGGAGTGGGGTAATCGAGATTCGGTCGAGGGGTCAACATCGTAATGACCCAACATTCTTCTTTGTATCGCCCTTTCCCCAAGAAGGTTGAAACACGGGGAAAGAGGGAGCAGTGGCTTTGCTTTTTTTACTGGTTAACCTATCTAGAGAATAGGGGTGTCAACGGGTCGGGTTTGGTTCGGACTCCAGTGAAATCAGTTTTGGATTAGATTTTTGGGTAGGATATCGGGTTCATTATAAGAAAAATCATACCCGAACTCAATAAGAACTACATTAACTATACCCGGTAAAACCATATTTTTTATCACTTTTATATTAAAAAATCACAGATCTTAATGGGAACTCGGGTTGAGTCTAGGTATAAAATTTCACAAACTCTTCCAGAATTCATGTATTAATTTGGCTCTTCAAGTCCCAACACGGGTATTAATCAGGTCTTCTAATTTATCACCATACTCAAACCTTATAGGATTTGGTTTGGGTCCGGGTAAACAAGGCCCGTTGACACCCCTAGTAGCGAGAAAGGATAAGGTGGAGTCTCTCTCACAACACAAAAAAAATCTACTGTTTTTTCTAGTAAATATCAAATGTAGTGGGTCTACCTTGTGTTGGGACTTCGCAAGTTCGAATTCCAATGCTATAGTTGTATAACTGGTAGGGGTCTGCCTAATCTCAGCTTTCTCTGCCTAAAAATAAATGTAGTGGGTTAAACTTTGGTATCAATATTATTGAACTCAATTGAGAGAAACGAATTTTGGGTGCTCAGTTCAATATATATATAAAGGATTTATATGTAATTATATAAAATAAATAAAAATATTTTAATCATTTTATTAACGGGAATCGGGGGCAGGATGAAAAAAAGCATACGTCCATCACTGCATGGGTCTTGACTTTCACCTCCATCCATCTTCCATTTCATGTCCTTCATCCCCGCCCTAAATGGGGCGAGTTCTGATGGATTTTCCGGTTTTCCCAAGTCGACTGTCATCCCTAGCAAAGCTAGTTATCACTTTGGGTTGCAGTGGACCCGTTTAAATGGATCCAACATTTCCCTAATGACCTAGATCTTGGTGGGTTCTCGTCACACCCGATACACTCAAGTTTCACTGACCCACAGGGACAGGGGGGTGCAATGTCTGTAGGTGGTGGGTCGTCCGGTTGGGTCACCTGGCACAACCATTCTTATATCTGACTTATGGATGGATTTAGGCAGTGGGGGGGGGGGGGGGGGGTCTTTACCTCAGTTCCATCTCAGGATAACAGGATCCCGCACCTACAAGGGGACTGACTCCACCTTTCATGATAATATGACACCCTTATAAAAAGCTTCAGTTGGCCGAGGGGTCTAAGTCAAAGATTTCTCAAGAATTGCATGATCTTGAAATAAGAATGAAGGAGTGGAGGTGGAAACATGTGTAGGGCTGAGGTGGTGTTAGAATTCTTGAGGGATTAGCTCATATATTCAGGATGATCCTTGTCACATGAAATATGTGGGTCCTCATGAGTTCAAAAGCCAAGGTTGATTTTTCTGCAAATTTTATCAAGCTCAAGAAGATTGACATAATAGGTATTTCGGAAACTAAACCTACCAACATTGATAGGGGTTCATGAACAGAATTTTGGGGTGGGTGTAATTATGTTTTCATATATACCTTCCTCGGGGTGTACTGGGGGCATGCTAGTAGCATGACCAGATGATTTGTTGGGCTCTCTCCTCTACATGGGTCTCTACACAATCATCATGATTTAGTTCATAGGCAATGAAGGCTCCTCTTTCTTCTTCGCTTTTTACTTTTTATGTATGGGCCGATGACCAAGATCATGAAAAGGCATGTGGGAGGAACTTAATGAACAAGGTACTAGAAGGCTCAATCCCTGGTGCTTGGGAGGAGATTTTAATTGCATTCTGCGTATAAAAGATTCGAACACCGATCAATTTCACAAGACCCATGAGAGATTTTGCTAACTTCATGCAATAATGAGAATTGGTAGACTCTATGTCTCCTGTTTCTCTCTCTCTCACACACACACATGTGCAGGCCCGGCTATGCCACCAGCGGTCGGCGATGCCACTGGAGACTTCTGCCTCCCTCTCCTCTCCTGCACCACCACCATCCCCACCAGCACAGCAGTTCCACCATCGGTATCCTCACAACCACCGAAAGTGATGGAGGATAAGCAGGGGCGGCGACGACACCCCTGTGCCTCTCTCTTTCTCTTTCCTTAAAACCCTTACTTTGGTGGTGGAAGCCCTCAATCGGCTGTGATTATGGCTTTGAAAGCCCTCAAGGGAAACAACCAAATTGAGGTTTAAAAACTTTAATCTAGCAAAACAAGAAGAGGACTTCAAAAGCCCTATCATGATTGAAAATTTGTTGGTTTTTATTATTTTTTTTTTTGACTTTTTATATTTTAATTTTCAACTTTAACATATTTAAGGCTTTTGAATTAGGGTTTGGTTTGATTACGGCTTTTTATATTTAAAAATTTTCAATATTTTGTTAATAAATTATTTTTTATTTCACCAAAATTTATCAGAAAAAAAACAAAGAAAAATAAAAAAAGTTGAAAACCTATCATTCTCTGTGTTAATTTGAACATAGAATGTGATTTTCAATACACATTTTTTGAATTTTCATTTATGTTCATGTTGCCCCTCACACAACGTAACAAGCGTTGGATACAAAGATCACAACCTCTTGTAGAGCCAAAACAAAGGTTGAACTTAGTACAGTTGTTACAGTCCGTTTTATTTGGTGGATGGGATACACTACACCCAACGCTGCCTGATCACCTATCTTACACCACCTTTTGTTTTAGCAGTCTCTTATTGTTCTGCTTCTTGGTGATGATCTTGTCACCAATGCTATCTACTATTTTTTCTATATTTTAATAGCTTTTGGTTATTTCTCTGAAGGAAAATAAAAAAGCAGCACTGGGGCGGATCGGCTCAGTCAGTTGTCCAGCCTTATCAATTTTTGATATGTATCTAGATGAAACATCGGTTTAAGAGAGATTGACGCTTGTCGTATGACCCGACTTCTCAAGTGGTTAAAACTACGGGTGTCAACGGGTTGGGTTTGGTTTGGTTTGGTTCGAACCCAAGTGGTACCAGGCTTGGACGATAGGTTTTTGGGTATGGTATCGGGTCTAGACCTAAGTCTAATCGGATCCACTATAAGAAAACCATACCCAAATCCACTAAGAACTACATGAACCATGACCCAGACCATACCCAATAAAACCATGTTTTTTTTATCACTTTTACATTGAAAAATTACGGGTCTTAATCAGAACTCGGATCGGATCTGGGTTTGGTATAAACTTTCACAAACTATACCCTGGTTCATGTATTAATTGGACCTTCGGTTCTGGACTCGGGTCTTATCATTTAGCACCGTACCTGAACCCTGTAGGGTTTGATTGGGGTCTGGTCTGAGCAAACCAGGCCCATTGACACCCCTCAGTTCCCCTCCTTGCTTATTGGGGAGTCTGCTGCTTCAGGTACATGCATCCCGAGCATCAAACTCATGATATCCAACTTAAATGCCTTAAGCCAATCCACGTAACCGAGTTTGTGGAACCTTCCTGAGCCGTCCAGCTCTATCTTAATTCTTAAACAAGATAAAGCCTTTATCAAATGATGTTGCCCTATGCAGTATTTATGGAACATGAAGTAGGCACTATCTGCCTTAAAAAAATATTAAGTACGCTCTCTCTTGCAAGGCATTCAAGCAATTAGTTTTTCCGAGCTGAACTAAATCCCAATATGAAGAAGTGGATTGCTTGTAATATATATATATATATATATATATATATATATATATATATATATATATATATATATATATATATATATATATATATATATAGAAAGAGAGAGAGAGAGAGCATTCATCATTCAACATTACCAAAATACATCCAACAAAATATTGGACGAGAGAGGAACATAAGAGTAAGACAGCCACCATCTAGATGGTGACTATTCACAGTTCATAGTACAAGTAGATCCACCCCCGTCTCTACTATATAATTTAAGAGCCAGATACACATAAGACATAACCTGCTGACGTAGCCTTCCAAAATCAAATTTGATGCCCCTGAAAAAGATATTGTTTCTTTCAATCCAGATCACCTATGCTGAAAACAACCATACCTGCCACAATAATCTCCATTTTTTTTTTCGTAAAATCAT
Organism: Nuphar pumila; assembly: GCF_984573655.1. Classification (NCBI taxonomy): domain Eukaryota; kingdom Viridiplantae; phylum Streptophyta; class Magnoliopsida; order Nymphaeales; family Nymphaeaceae; genus Nuphar; species Nuphar pumila. The sequence goes on along the minus strand of NC_143249.1, from coordinate 15,993,886 downwards.
GGGACCAAGCAAGAGGTCCCGAATAACAGAACTCGAACGAGTTTGAACAGACGATGCATCCCAAGTTTGAAAAAATAGGTCTAGAACTATCGGGCAAAACCAAAATAGGTGAGTCGTGTCCTCTACTGCCTTCTTGCAAAGAACACACATGCTGGGAAATTGAAGCCCCCGTTTCCTGACATTAATCTGAGTTTGAACACGAACCCGAACCACTAGCCACGCCAAAGCTTTTGCCCTTGGAGCAGGCCCCTTACTCTATATACAAACAATGGAAAACCAGTCCATTCCGGATGACAACAAGGAATGGTAAACTTGCTTAATGGAGAACCTATCTCCGCTCGCCATGGCCCAGTGAAGCCACGGGCTGCCATGGCCAGGCCTAAGATCCCTGTCACTGAAGGAGCGATGTGTCTTCCGCCACTCCAACCAGATGGACAAATGACACACTGAACTGAGCATCAAAAGAAGGGAGTCAGGTAGACTACCATATTTTTGCCAAACAAACGTAACCCAAGGAGATGGAGATGTGGAAGCGACCCAGGCCCACTTCAAGACTAAAATGATGCTCCTCTTTCTCAAAGCCGGAATCTCCAAGCCGCCTCGCTGCCTCGGAAGAACGATCTGCTACCAAGAAACAAGCGAGTACTTTTTATGAGAATGACCTGCTGCCAAGAAACAAGCGGGTACTTTTTGTGAGACGCATTCCCAGACCAAAGAAAGTGTGAAAGCAAACGGTTAATCATTTGTTCTACTGTCATCGATATAATGGACATGCTCATACGAAAATCTAGTAATCTGGCCAAAACATGACGAATTAGCGTCAATCGTCCTGCAAAAGATACATATCGAGCCTTCCAAGACTGCAATCTCCCTTGCACTCGCTCTATAGTAGACATCCAAGACGAAGTTCTCGATGACTGCAGTGAGTGCAGCGATAGACCCAAGAAATTAACATGCAGGTCAGATATCGGGCAGTTGAAGATCCTTGTAGCATCTGATTGGAAGAGAGGGTCAACATTGAGTAAGACCAGAGCACACTCACTCTCGTTCAAGCGAAAGCCTGAAATTGCAGCGAATACTTTAATAATAAAGCACAACCTAGACATTTGATTAACATTCGCATGACCAAATATTATAGTATCATTTGCATATTGAATTGTATGACCAACAAAACCAGGAATGTCCAACGAATTCAAGAAGCCTGTTTGTTCTGCCCTTTTCATGAGAATAGGTAAACCCTCTGCCGCAATATTAAAAAGGATGGGGGCTAGAGGACAACCCTGTCGCACACCTCTAGCCAACTTGAATTCTTCCCCTCTCAGTCCGTTGATGCAATCGTGACCAGCTCCTTAACTCATGCTATAAACCGGTTGCCGAATCCCATATTTGTTAGAGATTCAAACATAAAATCCCATGCCAGACTATCATAAGCCTTGTGAAAATCCAATTTTAACAAGAAGTACGGTGCTCCAGTCGACTGTAAAGAGTGAAGAAGCTTAGATGCACAAATAAAAGACCATTGCACACTTCGACCTGGAAGAAAAAAACCCTGATTCGGAGAGACAAGTTGATCAATGACAGCGTGCAACCGGTTAGCCAACACCTTAGATATAATGTGATACAGAGCACCCATCACCGAAATCGGTCTGAAGTTGGATATGTCTGACGCCCCTTACCTCTTAGGAATCAAAGAGATGACTGCCACATGGTATGGTTTAGGCAGCCTTGCATTACCATAGAATTCATCAAACAAGTGGAGTATGTAAGCTTTAACAATTGGCCAAAAAGCTTTGAAGAAGTCTACGTGAAAACCATCAAGGCCTGGGGCCTTCCATCCTGAGAGGCCGCTAATAGCATTAGAAATCTCAGCTTTGGTGAATCGAGCCTGCAGAGAAACAGATTGGTTTGTCGCCAACCGCTTATAACCCATATCGCCGATGACCCGCCCAACGCCTACGTCAGTTGAATACAACTTAGAGAAATAAGAAGTAATAGCTGACAGGCAATTTTGCTGACCAAACTGACATCCATCAATTTCGACCGAGAGGAACCAGTTCTTACTGTACTTATTTGATGCGTTCATATGAAAAAATCATGTATTATCATTGCCATTAGCCAACCATGCAACTCTGGCCCTCAACTTCCATCTAAGCTCATCTCGCACTCTCTATTCTGCAACGAGGGCAGAGAAGACAACGACACACTCCTGGAATTGAAGCACTTGACCCTTCAGCACACCAACAAGATCGACCTGACGTTGGGTCAAAGAGGAGAGCTCAGCTTTCCACTGGCCGATGAGCCTAAACTTGTTTAGGTTATTAAAGCTGAGTCATTCCTTAATACGTCGTCGAAGACAAAAAAACTTTGCATGGATGCGAGTGACCGCCCAAGATCTTGTAATAGGTTGAGCCCACGATTGTCCAACCAGCTGCTGAAAGTCTGGCACACGAAGCCACCACTCCTCAAAGAAGAACCTGCGACACACTTTAAAGCCTGCGCCCCAAGAAACAGTCAGTTGTCCATGATCGGACATGGTTCGCGACAGCAGGCATGCAGTGACATCCGGGACTGCGTGAAATAAATCTGGTGAGAGAAATACAAGATCAAGTATCCGTAAGCAAGGGCGAGACCTCATATTTGACCACGAGAATTGCTCCCCCACATGAGGTATCGAGTAAAGCTGGTTCCACCAAACAAACTCCTGAAACTACCCTAATAGAAGGGTTGAGAAGAACTGATAGACTAGAATCATGCGTAGATAATAGGCAATTGAAATCTCCTCCTAAGCATTGAAGAGCTCCAAAAGTAACCAAAACTCGGTCCAAGTCATCCCAGAAAGTTGGTCGCGAGGACGACACGATAAGGCCATACACAAAGGTGAAGACGATATCTTGTAATGACGACAACAAGTTTGCAGAAAGAAAGATGGAATAAAGACCAATATCCACTATTGTCGCCTTAAGAGAAGCTTTCCAAAGAACCAAGATGCCTCCAGCAAACCCAACAGCAGGTTTAAAAGCATATGCCACACCTCTCTATAAGTAAGACACCACTGATAACGAAATATCCTCCATTTGGTTTCACAAATTGCAACGATGTTCGAACTTTCATATCTAATCCAATTAGCTAAAAACAAGCGCTTGCGAGAGTAATTCATGCCCCTAATATTCCAAATACACATCTTCATGATAAATAATCAGGGAGCACCCTAGTATGCCTTTGCCTGACTGAGCGTCACACTGAGCTTGATCCATCGTTTTGAAACTGGGCTTGCAAATGGGCCAATGATTTCGCTCTACAAAGACTATCTGCGACCCTGGCCGCCGATCGTACCCGAGGAACAATCTGTTGCTGGATTGAAGAAAGCTGTTCGGGTGAAATTTGCACTGCTAGTGCTCGCGTAGCCTCGGCGAAGGACATACCCCATATGACGAACATGTCATCAACCCCCTGTGACCCACACCCCGAACCTAACAAATCTGGGAAAGGTTGTGGATGCACAAGTTGCAAGCAAGAGACCTCTGAGGCCCCCTGAACAGATGCTCCGAGAACCTCCACGGGACATCCCCCGTCTTGATCGGGCAGGCAGTCCGTCGAACACAAAAAATGAGTTTGTTGCGGCATGCAAGGTGAAAGCGAGACTATGCAGGTAAAACAAAAAAAATACGTCGGGGCAGACCCCATGCAAACCAGGACGCCTTTGCACGGTAAGAATCTCGTCAAGATACAACAGGTAGAATCAGTAGAACAAAAGATTTCACGATCATCAAAAAATGAACAAGCCCCAGATCCATCATGGGCGATAAATGCAACACACCTCCCGGAAGTAAGATCGTGCTGGCGGCCCAATAATCAAAGAGGCAAACCAGATGAACGTACGGGGGATGTACGAACAGAGCCCAAAAATTTCTCCATGCAAGTGGACCCACACTCCATCCCGAGAACAATCGTACTCATTAACTCGTTAGGGCGAATGTGACAACTTGCCGACTGAGGACGCTTCCCGATGGCCGCTCCGAGATATGAGCGATAGAACTCTGGTGAACGATCGGCCTCGCAAGACGAACATACGACATCAGATATCTTCAACGGTACCCAGAGCGATCCTATCTTTACCGCCAAAAACAGAGAGGTGCCCGCCTCCAAGGTACACACGTGCGTCATATCACAGAAAGATACACTAGGTCGACAAGGAGCAGGTACCTGTTGCCTGGCCTGTGATGAAGGCTCCGGCATACGAGACTCACCGGCGAGGCAAACAATATGTCAAATTCTTGAACTATCCGAGCCACACCTATGACAGAAAACTCTTGAACGAAAATTGCGATTGAAACAAACATTACACTACCAGTCCCCCGGCTTTGCCCAACCCACATCGGTCCGTCGCCTAAGGTTACAGAAAGAAAGTTGCCACGCCGACCTAACCAACTTCCACCCCTCTAATACATCCTTGTTAGAGCACGACTGAAAAAAAGGAGCATTGAGCGACCCTCGAATCCCATTGTCTTCAAGAGCTTCTCTGCGAAGGGACTTGACAAACCATCGAACGTCACCTAAATCAAGCGCTCATCGATGCAAGTCGCGGACCAAGAACCCAAATAAGGATGTGAAGAATCCCTGAGACAACCTGAAAGGGACCCTAACCGAAGCCCTCCACTTTTGGAGCGACACCACAAAGGCCCAAGCATTAATCCCATCTGCCAACTCTCGGAGAGCCTCTTTGTTGTGAGAAACCGAACGACTAAATGAGATACTTCAAAATCGATTGGACCTCGTGGCTTGCCTCTCATCCTCAACACAGAGAGAGAGAGAGAGAGAGAGAGAGAGAGAGAGAGAGAGAGAGAGAGAGAGAGAGAGACTTACCGTCTCCTTCAATGAGACCTTTGTAGGAAAGGCGTGGAAGGCCAATCTGAAAGCGAGAGACACGATATTGTTCCTCTTGGATTGGAACAGGGAGTTCACCAGGGCTGCTGGGGTTATCTTGGATCTCAGTGACAAGCCGTTGAGGTTGGGGGTGCGGTCTAGGCGGTACGCTCTATGGCGAAAAACTGTGTGGTGAAGGTCGAGAGGTGCTCGATATCAGAGGGGAGAATATGCGTGTCTGCTGCAAGGGTTTTGTAGAAAGAGAGAAAGAGAGAAAGAGAGAGAGTCGGGAGGGGCTCCGTTGGCTGAGTTCTGCCACGATGAGGAGAGGCTCGTGCAGGCTCTGCAGCAGTGAACAGGGAGGGGGAAGGGGAATGAGAGAGACAGAGAGAGAAAGGACCAAATTTGCTATATGAAAAACTGTTCTCTTTTAACAGAATCCATTGCAAGTGGTCGTCGAGCTCTCAAAACTCATTACAGAAAGTCTGGCAAAGATGGGGGGTCTTCATGTTCACACACACACAGAGAGAGAGGGTGACCAGAAGGGGCTTAGGGGTGAGCGTTGCGGCTGGCCTGACCTTGATAAAATGAGGGTCAAGATTTGAGTTGATCACATGGCCGTCAGTGGCTCAACCCGTGAACAGGGTTTCCTCCTCTACATGATCCCGTCTCATCGCAAAGAGAAGTTTCATGGCTCGATGGTGACTGTGTAAGGGAGGACGGGAAGATCTAACAAATGACGGTTCAGTGGAAGACTCGTGGTAGTGAGAAGTTCGAGGGCTCGATGATGGCTAGAGATGGACGCTAACGGTGGTGGCTGCAGATGGCTGCCGCTGGGGGCCGACGGTGGTGATGGGGGTTTGAGAGTGTTGAGAGAGAAAGAGCAAGAGCTGCAGATGGCTGCCGCTGGGTTTGGCTGACGGTGGTATTGGGGATTGGGAGTGTTGAGAGAGAAAGAGCAAGAGCCCGTGGTGATGGGGGTTTGTGAGTGTTGACAAAAGAGCAAGAGCCGCAGATGGCTACCGCTGGGTTTGGGGATTTGGGGTTTGAGAGAGAGTTAGACGTGGTTGCTTTGAGAGAGAGAGAGAGAGTTGGCTTTAGGGATGCGAGAGAAAAAAAAATTCTTTTCGAAGAGAGAGGGGGTGTTGGTTTGGTCTTTTACTGTAGCTAACAAATTTTATACTTTACACCTCACCAATCAAAACAAATATGCTATGATGACCTTCAACTTCTTCAAAGTATCGTACAAGAAATAAAGGAAAACAGATAAAAATGGCTGAAATCATTAGGTCCAGAAGGTGGTGGTGGTCGGTGGCAGATAGAATGCTTTTACAAAGTGTAATTGGTAATTATTGGGCACCATTTTTTTGAACGTCTAGCTGGGTTAGGCTACCAATTATACAACGATATCATTGAGATTTGAACTTGCAAGGTCTCAACACAAAGTGACGTGCAATAGCAGCTTGTACCAGACTTTATTGGCCCTGTTGATAATTATTGGGCATCATTCACAAAACCATCTTTCAACTTTATTTATCGTGGGGTCTGAATGCAGGGATAAATACTCGTTGATTATTATTATTATTTTAAATTATATTATATTGGAAGAATTACAACGAAGAAGAACAATGAGACGGAGGCCCAATGAAGTCGTTGACTATTTACCCCTCCAACTAGGGGTGTCAACCGGCCGAGTTTGGTTTGGAACCAGACTTAGGACCAGATTTTCAAGTATGAACTCGAGTCGGGTTTACATGAACCAGACCCAGATCATACCCAGTAAAATAATATCTTTATCATTTTTATATTAAAAAATTGTGAGTCTTAATCGAAACTCAGGTAGGGGATAAAATTTTACAAACTATACCCAGATCCATATATTAATCAGACCTTTGGGTCCAAACCTGGGTCTTAATCAGGTCTTCTTATTTGTCACCATAATTATAAAGTATAAGCCACGATGAGAGGTCACTGCAGAAGACACAGAAATATAGAGAAATAAGAATACATAGAAACAACAGAACAGAAATTAAAGGAGGAGAAGGTGATAAAGAGAGAGCATATGTAGAGGAGGCCATCCAAAGCTGCCATACATGTTTATAAAAAATTTTGATTTACAAATATTTAGTGTAACTTGTTAATACATAATGTTGTTAATATCTAATAAAAAAAACAAGTTTTTTGAGTTTTTTTCGTATACGATCTACATGTATTTTTTAGTAGAACACAAGTTTTGGATCATGTGATTATGTCATACATGTGGGTTTTTTAAGATCTTCAAAAATCAATTGCTTACAACGTACTAAAATTTCACGACTTGAAAAATCCTATTTTTATATCCAAAAAAAGATGATCCAAGGAATGATTCTTATCAAACAAACTATGGTGAATATATCTACACCTTTGGTTTCTAGTAACTGGGTGCAGGCGCTCCGGGAGCACCATAGCATTACTCTTCATTAAAAACCCAACCTGATTAGAAAGTAGTTTAAAAAGAGCTGTTGTTAATAAGCTTCCATTAATGTTCTAATAAGCTTCTGGCTAACCAACTACATGACAAACAACAAGCATACATCGTGGTATCAGACTAGAAAGTAGTTCTGAAAGAGCTGTTGAAGTACAATGCTTTCAGAAAAATTTAAATAATTGCCAAGCAATTTTCATATCAAATTACCAAGAAAACTGTGGGCCACCACATCTAGCAAGCATGAAGTTTTAGGAAGCTGATGGAAGTCAAGATGTGCCCCTTCACTGGCTATGCTGTCATAGTGCATACCTTAAGCAGATTGTAATCTTATGCTGAATGTTTTGACATGCCAACTTCCCTCCTATAAATCATTGATCTGCAACTCATCCATTTCTCAACCATCCACTCCTTGCTACACCAGCCCCAAGCCCAATAATTGTCCAAATCACAACATGGCTATAGGCCGGCATCCATTCCTTGGATCTCTCATCATCCTGACTGTGTCATATGTGGCTGTGGCTGCAATACACTCCTCCCTACCCTGGATCATGTCAGGATGTTCCCAACGCAAGCCAACAACCCGACTTCAAATTTGCTGCTGGCTTTGCAGTTAGGGAGCACAACAAACAAAATGGTGTGCAATGTGATTGCACACTTTTGATGTGCTGCTACACTTGATCACCCACCATCTGCTATTTGGCTCCATTGCTGATATTTTGTATCTGTAAAAATGTTACAGAGGAAATATGAAGATGAATGGAAAACTTGATATCTTGATTCATGAAAAGGAAATATAAATACATGAGGATACAACAATTTGATCTCCTTGATTTTAGAGATCAGATACACAAAAGTGAACTTCAAACTTTCCTAAAATCTCAAATCTCAAATCTCTATCCAGGTCTGTGTTACAAAATCTATCTAAAATATTTATATTTTACTATACATCACCAAGTTACCATTTTACTACATTTCACCAAGTTACCAGAATTACCGTGAGGTAATTACGGTCATTCTGATACTCTCCGTCAAGGTGGAGTGTGTGGATCCAACATGCCCACCTTGCCCTTCATACGAACAAAATGATCCTTTCCCAACGCCTTAGTAAAGATGTCCACATTCTGCCGAGAAGTAGGAACACACTGAGTTTGAATGAGCCCACTTTGTATTTTCTCTCGGGCAATATGACTGTCACGGGCTTGGAAGCGAAGGCCCCCGTGATGTAGCTTCGGGCAATCACAAACACTGAAGGCAGGCCTTTTAAGCGTACAAGCAACACACAACACACGCGCACGAGCGGAAGCAAGAGTACGTGTATGCACAAACACAAAGAGAGCAAAGAGAGAAGGATGCAAAAAGCTTCTTTATAGATACTTGAAAGCAAAGTACATCAAGAGGGGAAGAGAGGGTTCGAATACAGTTCTTAGACCGTAAGGCCTTGTGGGGCACTCTAGAGTAGCAAAGAGGTATATACATCATAGCAAAAAGGTGAAAAATATGGCGGTCCGAAACCATGACAATCTATTTCTATATGTTTTGTCCACTGATTAAAAACTACGTAGGTTGCAACGTGGAGGCAGCCTGATTGTCACAATATAGTAACGTGGGCTGAGCATGGCAAATTCCAAGTAAATCTAATAATTACTTGGCCCTTAATTCGAATGAGCCCACTTTGTATTTTGTCTCGGACAATATGATAATCTATTTCTATATGTTTTGTCCATTCATGTAAAACTAGGTCACAATGTGGAGGGCATGTCACAATATAATAACATGGGTTGAGTATCGAAAATTCTAAGATCATCTAATAAGTACTTGACCCATGTTAAATCGAAACTAGTCATGATCACATCTCAATACTCTGCTTCTACTGAGGATATGAGAGCTGTATTTTGTTTCTTGATCTTCAATGATATGGGACTTTCTCCAATCATAATGCAATACCCTATGGTAGAACCCTTAAAGTATCTTATAAGACGTGGGGCTGCTTCCATGTGTGGTATGCGGTGTTGGCTTATAAACTGACTAGGTATATGTACTGCTTAGATCAAGCTGAGTGATGGCCAAATACATAAGTCTTGCTATAAGGTGCTGATAAGGGGTTCACCACTGTCTGCAGTTAGTTTAAAATTTTTCTTCATAGGAAAGTCAATAGGATGTGCTCCTAAATATCCCATATTTTCTGTTGAAAAATAAAAATCCCAAGCTTGGATCTTGCCACCTCGATGCCCAAAAAGTAATTGTGAACTCCCAAATATTTGAGGCAAAACTTGTTGACAAATTCCTTTAGGTCACCAATATATTGGACTAGTCACTGGCAATAATTATCTTGTCCACATACGTAAACAAGCAGTGCCAAGTGTTAGATGTCACTCCTTCGACAGAAACGTGAACCTCTTCTCCCTTAGTGTTGATTTTCTGAAGAGCTCCAAGCCAAAAGTATAAACTGCTCCTACTACGTCCTCTTTTGAGGATGGTTCCTTTCTATAAATCCTTCATAGTGAACCCATGATAATCAGATTAAAAAATGTAGTTGTTATCATGAGTAAACTTGGCCACATATAACATGTTCTTTTTAATGTTGTGAACTTGTAGGACATTCTTTAAAACAAAAAAGTTTGAGTTCCAGTTGAGATTGATATTACCAGTGTTAGAGATATGAAAACTTGCTCCGTCCTAACAATGATGGATTTGTTTACTTTTTCTTATCAACCATACTTGAATTTCAGAAGTCATATGATTTGTTGCTCTAGTGTCAGAGTACCAAACATCATCTTGAGAGGAATTTAAGGCAACATCATCAAAGGCCTTGGGTATGTCATAACATTGACGTACAATGTGATTTTTATGACCACAAAATTGACACACTGCATGCCCATCATAGGATGAGTTGGAGGCTTGATTGGATCTATTTTTTTGAGCTTGCAAGTTGTTTTGAAAATTTCACCCAACACCTTGGCCTTTTCCTTCATGACCTTAAAAGTTATTTCCATGGCCCCAACCTCTTTGAAAAAAGAAGGCAGTTGAGAAAGACTCAACTTGATGAAGTTGTTTTGGCATGATCATTTGCAACCTCTTCTCTTGAGTGAGAATCAAGTCAAAAACTTTAACAAACGATGATAATATCTCTTAATAGGCATAGACAATAGTAATAAAGCTCTCATACTTAGTGCCGTTGAGAGTGTACATGATAAGATCTTCATCCTTAATTTTCTCACAAATAGCAATTAACAAATCATCAATGAATTTTACATGGTTGAGATATTCAACTATGAATTTTTCATCTTCCTTAACACTTTGAAGTTCTCAATTTAACTGAAGGATTTTTAGTTTTGATTGAGATGAGTAAGAACGCTCCAAGAAAAGCCAAGCCTCGTGAGCAGTGGAGAACCTTATTATTTGTCTAAGGATAGACTCATTCATAGTAGCTTTTATCCAACCAAGAGCCAATTGGTTGGCTTTTTTCCACATAAAATAGTCTGGATTGCGAGAAGTCTTCTCACCATGATTAATGTGCTGATTAGAAGGTAAGAAGGAACCATCAACATATTTAATCAAATCCTGGCTATACATAACTAATGGTGTTAGTTTTTTCAGTTTTCATAATCTATTCTATCTAACGAACGTCACAACAGATAGTTTGTGCCATCCAATTTGATGAAGACAAGGATTGAGAAGGCATTCAACTGTACAACATGATTGAGAGATAGTGAAAGACTGGAGGACATGCTTGAACCGGCCATGGGAACACAAAAACAAAAATCACATACAAACTTCAACTATTGTGATCATGCCTGCTCTTGATATGATGTAAAAGTGGTAAAGAGGCAAGATCATACAGACACATAGGAAAACACATTTTTACGTGGTTCGGCTTGAAGCACCTACATCCACGATGGAAGAGTTCTCTTCTTCCTTACTTCTATTTCTTTCTCTTTCTTTCTCTCACTCACACGATTTTGGGGAGACCCCAATTACATATAAAATAGCCCTTGCATGATACTTAAGGTAACTAAGGTTACTGACATTTACAAGATTGAGGTAAGGATTTTAATAAGGAATTTTTCTCTCACAAGGTAAGTTGAATATTCTTTCTATTTTGTTCTTTATTTTTGTTTTCTCATTCTTTTGCCAAGGCCAAGCTCAACGTGCCACCTTGATGAGGTTTCCTTTCTTCACTTCTGTCTTCAATATTTCTATTCAGCATCACATTGTTTCTTTGATGTACATTGCCATCTTGAATACCTATCTTACTTGGTTGAACACCTTCGGCACCTTCCTTAACACACCCCCTCAAGTCCGACGCCAGCTCTTGGAGATTGTCCTGGTCAACATTTTTCTCAAAACAGCAGCCACAAGCTCAGATGGTGTCACCATGAACAATTCTCGTTGCCTCTCCTCTTGTATTACAAGAGCGTTAAGCCTATGCTACTATTGGATAGGGTCAATATGAAACAACTGGCATTAGATAGTATTAAAACTATCATTCGGCCTCATCATGAACTGCATGAGACAGTCCTGCTGGTAGATGTCTTGGACAACTTTCATGGCATCGCAGCTTACATGAGTATTATACTTAATAATGTAAATTATATGAATCCGGTTTGGGCTTAAAAGAAAGAAGCGCAGGCATAAAAGCATACTCTCAAAAAATATTAACATAATCCTAAACAATTAAAAACTATTTTTTTACCTAAACAACCAAGACTAGCAGAACACGTTAGACCTTAGATATCAAGATCAAGTCACTAACATGTCGTTGCGGCTACGTACAGTCAAAATGTCATCATACAAGAGGGCAGTTAGCTTGTCAATCAATCAGGATGGGATACCCAAACAAACCTGCCTTAAGACAAAGCAGGTTATATGTCCCCCCCCCCGATGATTCACTGAATCCCACGTCTGTGTTCGGGGCTTTGAATGAGCACCACGTATACAAGCACATGGGGCTCGTATTCCCGTGTATGTTGACATAACTTTGCATCGGACTCTGGTGTTGTTGCAAAGACTTAAGTACCCTTTATTGCTATTCTTCTCATAAAGTGATGGTTTGAGAAAATGACAAAAATGCCTTTCATTCAAAAAAGAAAAAACAAATAGTTCAAAAAAAGGACAAACATGTCCTCCATCCAGAAAGTCGAGGATGATGTTGACTCTTCAAAGTCTTTTTCTTTTTCTGTTCAAAAAAAGGACAAACATGTTTTCTTCTTCTTTCTCCGTAAAACACTGTAAAACCCTTTCTCTCTCTAGAGAAGAAATCAAGGGAAACAAAGAGTTCTTCCTGAAGAAGGCCATGAACATCAACCCTCTCACTCTCTCTCCCTTCTCTCTCTACTTCTGTGCACATCCAACAGACGATCCTACATTGCTGCATCGTCATCTTCTTCTTCTTCCTTCTTCGTAAAACACTGTAAAACCCTCTCTCTCTCTCTGTAGAGAAGAAATCAAGAGAGGTAAAGGGTTCCTCCTGGAGAAGGCCATGAACACCAACCCTCTCACTCTCTCTCCCTTCTCTCTCTACTTGTGTGCCTGATTTAGAGTTTTTGCCCTTACAGGAGGGGGGTCCGGGGGCTCCCCCCCCGCGCGGATTTGTAGTATTATCGGGCTTTCCTACAGCATTTTTTTGGGCCTTCCAACAATGATTTGTAGTATTATCGGGCTTTCCTACAACAATTTATAGCATTTGTAGTGTCTTCCGTAAATCGCAAAACGCTATAGCGATTTGTAGTGTCTTCCGCAAATCGCTATAGCGATTTGTAGTGTCTTCCGCAAATCGCTATAGCGATTTGTAGTGTCTTCCGCAAATTAGGACCAACTTGTCAGAGTCATATCTCCCTAACCGGAGGTCATATTCCAAATCCGCGATTTGTAGTGTCTTCCGCAAATTAGGACCAACTTGTCAGAGTCATATCTCCCTAACCGGAGGTCATATTCCAAATCCGTAAAAAGTGGTGTCTTCGTTATTGAGTCTAGTTTATTTCTGTAAATTTTCAGCAATTTCTATTGTCATTTCATTCCCCATTTTAACTTCAACGATACATTACAACCACAATCATCAAAAGAAAGATTGCCCAAGCTAAGAGTCACTGTTCTCGCCCTCCTCCTCGACAGTAACCCAGTCGGTGCAGTCGCGCTGAGGATGGCCAGCAGAAGCTCCACCACGTCATCTTCTTCTCCCTAGCGAGGAGGTCTCAGCAGAGCCGTCGTTCCGGTGACGGGTGTTCATCTCGTTCCCTGGAGTTGAAGAGTTGTGGAGTCTGATTTAGAGTTTTTACCCTTACAGAAAGGGGGGTCTGAGAGCTCCTCCCAGTGTGGGTAGCATCATTCAACTTGAAGAGTTATGGAGTCTGATTCAGAGCTTTTACCCTTACAGAAGGGGGGGTCTGAGGGCTCCTCCCAACGTGTTCATGGCCTTTTGCCCTTACAGAAGGGGGGATTTACATTTCGTAGAACACCCGTCACCGGAACGAGATGAACATGTTTCTTCTCTAGAGAGAGAAAGGGTTTTACAGTGTTTTACGGAGAAAGAAGAAGAAAACATGTTTGTCCTTTTTTTGAACAGAAAAAGAAGAAGACTTTGAAGAGTCAACATCATCCTCGACTTTCTGGATGGAGGACATGTTTGTCCTTTTTTTGAACTATTTATTTTTTCTTTTTTGAATGAAAGGCATTTTTGTCATTTTCTCAAACCATCACTTTATGAGAAGAATAGCAATAAAGGGTACTTAAGTCTTTACAACAACACCAGAGTCTGATGCAAAGTTATGTCAACATACATGGGAATACGAGCCCCATGTGCTTGTATACGTGGTGCTCATTCAAAGCCCCGAACACAGACGTGGGATTCAGTGAATCATCGGGGGCGAACATACACAACCCTCTTGCCTTAAGAGCCCTGTTAATGGACTGAAACCAGGCCTCAATTGCAATGTCAACATCTGTACAAAGCATTTTAAAGAATAACTAATTCATAATTAAAGACAGCCAATTGGAGAAGGGCAACATTAGCATTAAGAATATAGTTAAAACTTACATTTTTTTACTTGATATAAAATTTAACTATTTTTTAATATCCATTAGTAGCGTATATATATTTGGTAATAAGAATATTAAATTTTAAAAGAAAGCACGAATTTTTTTAAACATGACAAAGACACCCACAACCTCAAAGTAAATTCGTGTTATATGAGAGAAACAAGCTTCTCTCAGAAAGAAAAGAAGAAGAAAGAGAAACAAATCATTTATTTTTATAGGTTCAAATTCCATGGGCGTCATCTCTTGCGCAAGCTGAAGCGTGGCGACTCCATGGGGCAAAGAGTAAGCCCACAGAGTTTTACGCTGCCAAGACAACGGTCGTAGGCAAAGCCAACGCGGCTAGGCCTATGACCCTCTGGGTGGTTTCTCCATGTAAATATAAAAAAAAAAATCATTTATTTTTTAGGAGGCAAATTTCTCATAAAGTTAGTTTCAAAGGTGTGAAAGTGGGTTCATGATTTTAAAGCAAGCTTAAGACTCCGATAAGATTTCGGTAACTATGTGATAAATAGGAGTGTCAACAGGTCGGGTTTGGTTCTGGCCTAGGTGGAACCAGACCTGGCCCTGATTTTTGGGTATGGTATCGGGTGTGGACATGGGTCTAATCGGACCCATCCTAAGAAAAACCATATCCATACCCGAAAAGAACTACATGAACCAGACCTAGACCATACCCGGTAAAATAATAATTTTTTTTATCATTTTTACATTGAAAAATTGTGGGTCTTAATCTGAACTCAGGCCAGGCCTGGGTCTGGTATAAAATTTGACAAACTATACCCGAATCTATGTATTAGTCGGATCTTCTTATTTATCACCATACCCGGACCCTATAGGGTTTGGTCTGGGTAAACCCAACCCGTTGACACCTCTAGTGGTAAACCACGAGTTTTCTCTATGGTACTGGACTAAAAGGTAGTATTGAAAGAGCTGTTGAGTACAATGGTTTTTGAAGATGTAAATAATTGCCAAGCAATTTTCATATTAAATTACCAAGAAAAACTGTGAGCCACCATCAAGCTTTAGGAAACTGATGGAAGTCAAGAGGTTATGCCGTCATATATTTTTTTTTTGAAAGAAATATATTTTCATTCAGCAGAGTATATAAGGAGCTTGGTGACAAGGTATCACCAAGATTCCATTACAAATAAATGACATAACAGAGTATCAAATACAAACAGAAAATAAGAGAGAAGTTAGTGGACATCAAGCAGCAGGGACCCCGCCTTACCAATTCTGCGCACTCCAACCCATTGCAAATCTAAATCAGCCATTTTTTAATAAATATAACAAATTATTAAAATTAATTTTTAATATTATTTTAATGACTTTAACGTGTGTCACGTTCTGATTGACATGTAATATTTTTAAATTATTTTTTTGCCTATTCATTAAAATGATTCACTTGAGTATCCATATTTGCCAATTCACCTAAATCGTTGGCAAAACCATACAGGGCTGATACCAATATTGACAACATTGGTGCTGAGATGACAGATCAAACCTCATTGGTCCACGGGTATGTCCCTAGCTTTCAGAGGTGGGCTACTTAAGGCAGGGTGGTTATAACGCCTCACCCAGGGTTTTCCTTGCTTCAGCCAGGGTTTCTTGGTCATAAAATCAAAAACTTCTTTTATATATATATATATATATATATATATATATATATATATATATATATATATATATATATATATATATATGCTAGTGGGTTATTCTTGCAGAAGCTTCGGCAAGAGGCAGTTTGGTTTTCTTGTTTGCTTCACTGGCCTGTTTGCGTTTTTTCATGTCTTATACTCTGCTCTATTTTCTCTGCTGATGCCATTAAGATTTCTGTTTAAAGGAGTGACACAGAGTTTGCTTTAGAGCGCAGAAGCAACCATGTAGCTACAGAGTTGTACAAGCAGCTTATATCTTTTCTCACGGCCTGATTTCTCATAAAAATTTGAGTTGCCTGTTTTCTGCTAAAATTTTGAGAGAGCAGATGGGTGGTGTCTGCTCTCTCTACTGTCTTCCTCAATTAATTCTTCAGAACCTTCATTTATCAAATCCTCTTCGACTTAGAGGTGCCCGCGCTTGCAAAGCAATCATCCAACTTTGCTCGGTTTAAGCAAGGAAGTCGGCAGTGAAGGGGACCTGCCTTTTTACCTTATATTACAGGTCAGGTACCATCTTTTCTCCAATTCCTTATATAGTACCCAACTTTTCCTGACAATTGCCAAATGAGGACCTGAAGTAACCTTACTTAACCCTGAATTAAATATTATAAAATTCCACAAATACCCTCTACCATTTTCTTTCCACATTCCCGTTTCTTCTCTTCCTGTCCAGCCCATCTCTTCTTTCCCACACAGCCCTTTCCTTGGTCCCAACGCAAGCCCACTTCTTTCCCATAGCCATTTTCACTATCTTCATGTTTTCCTGTTCTAAGGTTGCGCACTTCTCTCCTTTCTCTTTTTGTAGGGTCCACACTCTTCCCCCATCCCTCCCTCTTCTTCTTCGGACCCACCGACTCCACCTCGTCCTGCTTTCTACGTTAGTCAGTGGCTGAAAGAGAGGCTGGTTTGCGACTCCATCGTGGCTGGGAGAGAGCCCACATTAAAATAGCAACACAGGTGATAGCATAAAACGAAGCACTCACGTACCCATATTCATGAAATATTGGATTTTCAACAATTCAGATCTGGATTCATTTTGGCTAATCCTCGTCCAACTTTGAATCCTGATCCAGTTATGAGAGATCCAATTAAGTTGGACTCAGTAATGCCTAGATCCGTACCTGAGTCAGACCCGCTTAAACCAATTATGTGGGTCAGACCCATTTCAGAACTCGGTCTGAACTCTTATCCATTTCGGAAACAAAGTAAGTTGGTAAAATAGAGGGACGTGCGTTTAATTACTGGGGTAGTTAAGTATTTCTCTATGTTAGAAGGGTGACCAAAGTATTTTTAGTAATAAGGGCAAAACAAGAACTCCGCAGAACTATAAAATGTTTCCTCTGATTTGTGTGAGGCAGGTCCCTGTTTGACGGTTTTCAGGAAAAGTTGGAACTATATTACAAAATTCAGAAAAGATGGTACCTGACATGAAATACCAGTTCAAAGGTAAAATGGACGTATCTACCGCCGTATCTATGTGACGGGAAAATTTATACTTTTCAGTAGGTATTTACGTACCCAGGTATCGAAATAGTGGTCGAAATATCAAATATATCTAAGCCGGTGCAATCTAAGGAGGAGGTGATTACTCGATGACTGCTGTCAGATTCGTATCAGCCCACGAATTAGTTGGGCCAGGTGAATCGGCCTATTCCGATTCACCACTGAATCTCGGATAACTTTTAACCAGCAGTTGACATGTTTCACAAAAATATTAACTATTTTAAAGCATTTTTATGATTTATTTGAAAATTTTCTGAATCGGGTCATTTTTGTATCGATTTTCTGCCGATAATGTTTTTACTATCTATGGCTCCCCTTAAAAAGGAAAGCTATAAACAATACGATTTGAGTTTTAGATCCGTTTAATTTTTGGCTTGATGTTCACCTGATTATTTTCTTTGATAGGTGAAGATGTTCACCTGATTCAATAATTAGATTGATAGGTTCTCTACTGTGGGATTATTATTTCACTATTACTTGTCTCTTTTTTATTTTTATGCTCCTACGTAACATTTTGCTTTTTTTCTTCATTGACATTGGAGAAAACCACTGATTTTTTGGTGGTCGGTCGGTAATACCATTAACGTTTACCAAGCCTTATCTGAGGACGACCTAAAAATAAAACACTGAAGCTTTGTTTGTTTTATTCTCATGTAAACGAAAGTCTTTAATTTGACAGTGAGCACAGATTTCTAAAAAAATGTTGCCATATCAGCCCAAGTAAAAGCTTTTGTATGAATGGATTTAAATGCAAAAAGAAGCCTACTTGTTCCACCAGCATGACACTTGATGTTTGCTTCATTCACGGTAGGAAAAGATTAGCAACTGCCACTTTGAGCGTTTCTAAGGACACGATGAAGAAACAGAAAAAACACATACTGAAAGCCAAGAAGTACGAGGGATGGTCATCTTGGAACAGACAGCGAACCATTTTTGCCTGTGCATTGCGGTGATAAAGCCTAGAGCTTAACCACGTCGGGAATATGAACGGGATACCTATCAATGCAGCCGGACCACGGACCCTCCACCGGCGCCTCGATGGTGCGATTGCACCTCCAGACAGCACTGTTGCACTTGAACCCGCTTCCGAACGCGATCTGCCACACCCGATCTCCCTTTCTCATCCTTCCCTTGGCCTCCATGTAGCCGAGCTCATACCAGAGCGTCGACGACGACGTGTTGCCGAATCGGTGCAGTGTCATCCTCGAAGCCTCCGTGTTCTCCGGCAGAAGCTGCAGGTTCTTCTCCAGCTCGTCGATCACCGCCTTCCCGCCGGCATGGATGCAGAAGTGCTCGAATGCTTGCTTGAAGTCAGGGATGTATGGCTTCCACTTACGGTTGAACACCTTATAAAATAAAAACCAAAAAGCCCTTGATCAAGAAGATAACCACCAACTCAACTCATCAAGAAATTAGAAAAACAAGGCGAAAAGAATAAATCAATAATATACTTACTGTTCTTATTTATTCATCACATCTTTACTGAGATATCCAAACATGCATACATGTACACACACTAATATTCAACATATATACCTTGCGCCCTATGAGGGTGAACAAGAACCGTAGCTGCTGCGACACCGGCAGTACCAGCGGTCCGATCGTCGTGATGTTCGACTTGAGTGCGTCTCCCGCGGTAGACATGAGGTGCTTGGACAGCATGGTCCCCACCTTCCCCACCTCGTCGTCCTGCTGAAAAACGCATGTGTACGCCGTGTCTTCCGCGCCCTTGTGGGTGCGCACCACGTGAATAAGGCGGTACTTTGCAAGGCGTCTCTCGCTCCGGCGATTGGTCAAGAGCACGGCGGCGCCGCCCATTCTGAAAAGGCAGTTGGGGAGCAGCATGGAGCGCTCGTTTCCGTCGTACCAATTGGGTGTGAGGATCTCAGTGCTGACAACAACCGCGTAGGAATTGGGGTGCACCTGCAATATGTCGCGTGCGAGGTCAATGGAGATCATCCCGGCGCTGCAGCCCATGCCGGAAAGGTTGAAACTGTGTATGTTGCTCCTCATCTTGTACTTGTTGATCACCATGGACGCAAGAGAAGGCGTTGGCGAGAAGAGGCTGCAGTTCACGATGAGTATGTCGATGTCTTTCGGCTTGATGCCCGTCTTCTGAAAGAGCGCGTCCATGGAGGAGAAGATGCTGAGCTCCGCCTCGGCTCGGGAGGCCTCCATGGTGGTGCTGAACGGAAAGTAGTGAAGAGACGGAGGGATGCAGGTCTCTTGTCCGAGGCCGGACCGCTCAAGGATCTTCTGCATGAAGTCGGCGCTCTTCTTCTCGAAGTACTGCGATGGGTTCCTGCTCTCGGTGTAGGCAGAGTGGATGTGGGCGTGCTCGATGAAAGTGGAGAACGGGGTTCGGCATGTCGACGGGGGCTTCAAGCAGGCAAAGTCAACCAAGAAGATTGGGCGTGGCCTCGACATGAGGTAGACGGTGGCCGCCACGATGACGAAGAGAGAGGAGAAGAGGATTTGAATGAGGTTGGAGTGGAGTGATTGACAGTGTGCAAGGAAATCCTTGGGGTCGTGTCGAGTTACCTCGACGATGATGGCAGCGATGATAGGGAGGAGGAGCAAGGTGATGATGTTGTTGGCAAGGTACTGGTAGCCCAGTTTGACATATTTGAGCTTCACGGAGGAAGAGAAATCCGGCAAAGAAGAGTCCATCTTTTGGAGTTGGGATAAGTGAATGTGGTGCAGGTGGGGAGGCTCGGTCAGTGTAAGAACTGGCTAATGAGTAGTGTGGCCAAGGGATTGTGAAGGAAGGATTTATAGAGAGCAATGAAGGTCATATTTTATATAACTGATTGTCGGTCACATTCAATCTCCACCCCCCATTTCATTTGGAAACCATAAGATGTGCGATAATGTTGCCATGCACAACTAACTCCATGAAATGAGATAGATGTGTGTTGGTGAGGGAATATAATGTCATATACAATATGTTGGTAACTGCTCTCGAATTTTACAGCAGTTGGCCATTATTGTTTTGCATTTGATGTGTGAGCTGAACAGCTTTCTCTTAATTGGGATCACCAAAAAGGTAAACCCAAGATGGAACTGGACGGAAGACGGGTCAAATAATTGGGTCGAGTTCCCTTCAAGTTGATGCGGTTGATTAACAGCCCCCTCGATAGATAAACAGTCAGCTGAACAGAGAAAAGGGTTTTGCTAAACAGAAAAAAGATTTTCAATTGTCAGTGGCTTTTAAAAGAGAGAGGAAGAGAGAAAACGTAACGTGGTTTGGTACTAGGCCTACGTCCACGGGGAGGAACTCTGATGCTTATATTATTCGTAAGTTTATAAAATCGTGGGTTACAAAGAGGCTATATATAAACTAGCAACAAACAGAGTCCAAGGTGAGTGGGTATGCCTCATCCTTAGCCACAGCCACTAGGAGATAAGGATGAGGTGGTCCCAAGGAGAATACCATAGAACATAGGAACCCAATAGGCGTGGACTCCTAAAGAGACCACGATGGGGTGAGAGTCCCATCGTGATCAAAAGACCATATATATTTTAACACTCCCCCTCAAGTCGGGACTCGATATTGATTAGTCCCAACTTGACTCTGACATCTTGAAGTTTGTCGCCACTAATTGTTTTTGTGAAAATGTCGGCAAGCTGATCGGTACTCCTAACGTGTGTGGTGGATATGGTCCTTGTCTAGATTTTTTCTCTCACGAAGTGACAGTCGACCTCGATGTGCTTGGTTCGTTTGTGAAAGACTAGATTAGCCCCAATGTGAATGACAGTCTGATTGTCGCACTTTAGCTGCATGAGTTCATTGCTTGAGATGCCGATGTCGCTGAGTAGGGCCTTTATCCAGATTAGCTCGCATGATGCCGAGGCCATAGCTCTATACTCGACTTTAGCGCAGGATCGGGCAAAAACAATTTGCTTCTTGCTTCTCCATGTGACAAGGTTTCTACCTACGAACATGCAATATTCAGAAGTTGACCTTCTGTCATTGTGATCACTCGTCCAATCTGCGTCAGAGTATCCCATGATTTTGGTGTTACCGTTCCTATGCACAAGGATTTCTTTGCCGGGGAACGACTTGATGTACCACAGGATTCTATGAGCGAGGGTTAGGTGCAAAACCTTGGGGTTATGCATGAATTGACTGATGAGGTTGACTACGTAAGTGATGTCTAGTCTTGTGACCGTGAGATAGATCAGGCACCCTACCAATCTTTGAAAGGAGTTGACATCATAAACCAGTTCCCCCTCGTCTCTGCTGATTTTGTGATTCTGATCGATAGGTGTGTTGGTGGGCTTGACTCTCACCATTCCGGCTTCCTTGAGCAGATCCATGGGTTATTTTCATTGACACAAGAATATGCCTTGGTCGGATTGTGCTACTTCTATGTCGAGGATGTAGTAAAGTTTCCCGAGGTCCTTGATCTCAAACTTTTGACGCATATGATTTTTTATCGCATCGATGAGCTTGGGGTCATCTACTGTAATGATGATGTCATCGACATATACAAGGACGATGATGGTGCCCGTGGCACTCTTTTGGCTGAACATAGAGTAGTCAGATGTGCTTCTCTGAAACCCAAACTGTGTGAGGGCATCGGTGAGCTTGGCGACATGTGATGATTGTTTGAGGCCATATAGGTCCTTTTTCAACCAACATACGAGATTTTTATTGCGCGTGTCAAGGTATCATGGTGGTGGCTCCATGTAAACTTCTTCTTGGAGGTCTTCGTGAAGGAAGGTATTTTTTATGTCAAGTTGGTATAAAGGCCATCTATGGTTGGCAGCAACAGACATGAGGATTCTGATGGAGTTCATCTTAGCAACCGGAGTGAAGGTCTCATGGTAATCGGTTCCTTCAACTTAGGTGTACCCTTTTGCAACCAGTATTTCCATGTACTAATTAATGGTTCCATCACTTCGGTGATTGATCGTGTAGGTCCACCTACAACCCATCGGTTTTTTGCTTGAAGGGAGAGGGACGAGTTCCCACGTTCCATTCTTTTTTAGAGCAGCGAGTTCTTCCTCCATGGCAGTTCTCCATACTTCCTATGTGTTAGCCTCTTGGAATGTGTGTGGTTCAATCGTGAAATAAACATTGTAGAGATATGAGAGGTATGCACTGGAGAACCTGTCAAATGAAACATGCTTCTCTATGGGGTGCTCAATGGATCTGGTTACAAGGTAGGTGTAGAAATCTCTCAGCTTGGTCGACTGTCTCGTGGTTCTATTGGATCTTCGCAACATCATGGGAGGTTCGACGAGGCCTTCGATTGTCACATCTGGGTTTGGTCTAGTGGGGTGGTTGCTGTTGAGATGCTCGACAGATGTGTGGTCCATGATCCTGGTGGTACTAACTTCTTCTGCGTTAATGACAGGCAAGGCGGGGATGACATCCTGTGAGGAGTGCTCCCCCTGAAGGTCATTGTCGAAGACGACCAGATCCTTCGCTTGATAGTAGGGTTCCTCTTTAAAGATTTCAACATCTTAAGAGATGTAGAGTTTCCTATCCATCGGATCATAACACTTGCATCCTTTTCTTAAAGAGGAGTATCCCAGGAATATGCATTTTTCCATCCTTTTCTCTAGTTTGTCTTTGTATTTTTTCTGTAAGTGGACATAACATTTGCATCCAAACACGCGAAGATGTGACATGAACATGTGTCCTTTCATAATCATCTCCATGAGGGTCTTGAAGTCAGTGGCCAGACTAGGAAGACAATTAGATATGTAATAGGTCGTGGATACGGTGTCTGCCCAGAAATGTTTGGGGACATTCATGTGAAACATGAAAGCCCTGGCAATGTTTAGGATAATCCTATTTTTGTGTTTGGCGATGCCGTTTTGCTGGGGAGTACCGATGCAGCTGGTTTGGTGAGTAATACCATGATTAACAAAGTGTTTAATGAATATTGAATTCACGTATTACATCCCATTGTCTGTACAAAGCATTCTAATTTTAGCATTGAACTGGGTTTCAACCATGTTCTCGAATTTCCTATAGATGTCAAAAACTTCATCCTTATGTTTGATTAGGTATAACCATGTTGCGTGTGAGTAATCATAGTGAATGTGACAAAATATCTAAAACCGAAATATGATTCAATGGGGGCCGATCTCCAAACGTCAGAATGAATGAGGGAGAAAACATCACTGCTTCTAGTTTGTTTGGAGAATTGGCATGCGTTGCACGACTTCTAGGTCAAGATGATGCCAGAAAAAATTCTTTTCAAAGTTTGATAAGAGGTATGTTAGAGTCTACAGTGTCACTTCTTATCCATGTCGGTGTTTTTATGGGCAACATGAGCTTGGGTTCCTATGTCAAGGAGATAGAGTCCATTTACCGTGTGTCCTCGACTAATCACCTTCTTTATATTCAGGTCCTGAAAAACCATATGTTTAGATGAAAAAATCATGATGCAATTATGACTTTCTATAATTTTGCTGACGAACATGAGGCTAGAAGGGAAAGATGAGACATATAAAGCCTCTGACGACCTCAAGTTATTTAAAAGAGATACGTCACTGATTTTGTGGATGGGAACTTGAGTCCCATCAGCTATGCTGATGGGGCCTTTATTGGCCGATCAAATGTTTGTCAAGAGGTATGCCTTTCCCGTCATATGGTCGATTATGCCGGTGTCGATAATCCACCTGGAGTCCATAAGTTTAGTGCCGAGTGTAGACGTGTTACCTGTGGTTTTCTTTTGCTAACCTTTGAGAATAACTGCAAGGTTCGACTTGTTGATTTATTGCAAAAGCTGCACAAGATCCTCTATGGTTGAGTCGATTTTGACCCCCTTGTTGCTTTCACGCGGTTGTTGTTGTTTTGGGCGCCCATGAATTTTCCAACACTTTTCTTTTAGGTGTCCGATCTTTTTATAGTGAGTGCACCGTGGTCTTGCCCATTTTCGTGGGAGGTTGTTCGTCACTTTCTCAAGAGGTGGTTGCGTAACATTGTCGTTGGAGTTACTGGAGAAAGCAACTTTTTTGTGAGCTTCGGTCTGGTACTTTGATTCGGGTCCCATGACTCTCTGGCGAGTTTCTTTGCGTTGGATTATGGAACAGACTTCATTGAATTGAGGTAAATCCTTGAACATGAGGATCTGGCTTCTTAAGTTATTGTAGTCTTGAACGAGGCCGACAAAAATTTTGAAAACCTTATATTCTTTGATGTGTTATTTGATGACCTCTATGTCATTGGTGATGGATTGATATAGTTTCATCTAGTCCCATATGGTGCTCTGGGAACTCAGATAAGAATGAAATGACTTGTCTCCTTTTGCCAGGTAAGAGATTTCTTGTTGGAGTTGGTAGATCCTGGCGAGGTTGTTCTGCTTGCTATAAATGTCTCTTAGTGAGTCACATATTTCTTTAACAGTGTCGAGGAAAAGAAAACCTTCGACAATGCTTTGATTTATGAAGTTTAGTAACCAGGACATGACCAAGTAATTTCTTGATTCTCATTCATCATAAGCAGGGTCGTCAGAATTGGGTTGTTCGACGATCTTACTGTTGATGTATCCCAGCTTGGACTTGCCGCTAAGGAAAAGGGTGGTTGCCTTGGACCAAAATAAATAGTTAGATCCATTCAACGGTATGGTGGTGATCTTGAGCATGGGGTTTTGTTCTTGCACGATCATTTTAGATATGGTATGCATGGAGGCGCTCGACTCGTTGTGTCTTTCTGCCATAGTCGAGGATCTGAAAGGGCATGGTCACAGGTTCTTACCACTATGCTTTGATACCATGTTAAAAGAGAGAGAAAGAGAGAAAACGTAGCATATAACGTGGTTCGGCACTAGGCCTACATCGACGGGGAGGAACTCTGATGCTTGTAATTGTGGGTTACAAAGAAGCTATATATATATAAACTAGCAATAGGCTGAGTCTAAGGTGAGTGGGTATGCCTTATCCTTATAGGCAACAACCAAAAGATAATAAGGATGAGGTGGTTACAAGGAGAATACCATAGAATATAGGAACCCAATAGGTGTGGACTCCTAAAGAGACCACGATGGGGTGAGAGTCCCATCGTGATCTGAAGATCATATTTTAACAGTGGCTTATCATGTTATGGAGTTTCACAGACTCAAGATTAACAGGGTAACTCCTTTTTAGGAAAGGAACATCAATTCCATGGGCCACCGATTTAAAGTGGAGCGGTTTGATCACCTTGGTAAATATGATGTCAGAGGATCTATGTTGATTCTATCTGTCTAACTGATGCATTTGGAGGGCCAGGATTAGTCCACATATAGGTGGGAAGGCCTACTTAATGCTAACTAATCCTAGCTGCTTGTTGGGGCTTAGGGTTGAATGTAAGATGGACCCCAACATCCGTCATATCATGAGATTGGTTCTCAGCAAGAAGCATGAAAACGTAGCATCAAGTGTGTTTGTGGTCCTGAACCTGTTAGTGTGATTGCGGTGGGGCCCATCGGGTCAGTCCAGGAGCATCTGACCTCCGAGTCTCACATCAAAGCTCATCTCATCAAGAAAGCAATTTTCTAACTACTGACAGATGACTGGTTCTTGTCATGTCGGCAGATCATGTGCAGAGGGCAGGGCCCCTCTTCAGCTTCAACATGGGTGGTCATTGCTTTTGGTTTTGGGTGAGGTGGTGGGTCTCCCCTTCGGCCCATGACGCATTAAAGAGATGTAACTCGCCTGCCACACCACGAGTGCTTTAATTTCAAGAAAATGAAGGGGGGGCCAACGACGACATCAGCCTACAGTGCTCTCTTCTGTCCAATGTCTAAACTGACCACAAAGAAATGAACTCACTTTAAACTTTTCTCATCCTCGAACGTATAAGGCATACATGTTTGATTTTCTCATCCTTGAGCATATAAGGCATGCTTGATTAATCTAACCACATATCTCTTTAAATGGTGAATGAAGAAGGAACACCAACATGTTGGGTAACGTCTCATGAGATTCAAACTCTCATACAAATGAGAGAATGCGTCTCATTGACCTTGGCTAGACAAATATCAGAAAACGAGTGGTGAGAAACCTACTTTCATTTGTGTTTGCAAATGGGAGTCGTTTTCTCATTTATATGAGAATGAGAATCACAAAGGGCCTCGTGATTCTCGTTCATATGATTCCAAATCAAATTTGATTCAGAGTCACACAGATGGCCCCCGCAAACCAAACGTAAGCCTTGCCTTAAGACCTCAAAACTTCAGAACTCGAGTAGCACTGGTAGGTGGCGTAGACTTATCTGCCTCCTAGATAGATTGGCAGTTTGCTTGGGAACGAAAGTATCTGCTCTCAAATCAAGCATTCAACTACCGGTTTCATATCTAATTTAAAATCCAGATCAAGGTATTACAGCTGTGCTAGAAGCAATGTGCAAAGTTGTCAAGTGAGCATGTGTCTAAAAATGCCTTCATGGGTGAATTTAACATTAATTAGGTGAAGTGCGCAAGAGGACATAATGAAAGCTGAATCAGAAGTAACATAAAAATCTGACTAAAATCTACATTTTATTTAAATAAACAGTTTAAGCCTTTCACCCAAACAATACTCATCACATATTTAGGGTCTGTTTGGAATCTCGGCGTTGGGATGGGCGTTTATGCATTTAGTATTCCCGAGGCAAAATCTGGGTCGAATGCCCATGGTGGTCCCGTTTGGAATCTCGGCGCTAGAATGGGCATTTATGAATTTGGGATGAGAAGTGAGGCCCTTTCTCCTTTGTATTTACACTAAAACATGGATTTTGCAGCTACCACCTTCTAGAGGTGGCAAAGCAGCTGCCATTTCCTCAAATGCATACACTCCATAAACGCCCAACCCAGCTACCCATCCCAAACAGGCCCTTAGGCTTTCTAATAAAGGTTATGATTTCCTTACAAACAATGTGATTCTTCAAAATTGAAGTGCACATTGAAGAAATCAACGAGTAATTGACAACAAACCAGCTATCATCCATTTAAAAAAAGCCATTTGGGTCATCACATTAACCACCTACTCTATCTAAATAAGTTTCAAATACAAGCCCAATATATGGAATAACATTTTTGTCCGTTTCTGCAAGAAAATTTCTACTTATGGTCCTTTGTTCTGAAAAATCAATAAATGGGGGTATTTTAATCACTTTATTAATTAAACAAAGGCCGACTAAATGACTTTAAGACCAAGCATGTCTTTAAAACATAAATTATATAAACAGGCAGCTAAACGTAATTGTTCAAAGTTATGGCTTCTTATAGATCATTGCTAATAAAGTTAGGACCACTTATTGTAAATAGCTAATAAAATTTGGCTGCTTATTGTAATTATTTAATAGCAAACCTTCTTTTTCATTCTTTGGTTAGGCCAAGGAAAACCCCCAATGACACTGCACATTAGCAAACTGATCCCATTGGTAAAACCACTGAGGACCCATGCCTATTGAACTCGCTTCCATGTTGGGGAAACGATCATTTCACGTGACAAACCAGGGTGCCCATGACTAGGAAGGCAGAGTCCTAGTGGGCCAAACTTAACATTATTTCAGAAGCAAACATCTCATAAATTTCAAATGCTTAAAAAAAAAATTTCCTTGGGAATCGAAAATCCAACTTCTAGAGTTCACAGGACCCCACCCTAAGCCCATGGCGGGACCTACAATTTAAGGTAATCTAATGGGTCATAAATCATAAAGGTGTCAGCTGTGAACCAAAATAAGTCTTTCTCCAGGTGTTTAATTCTGTCGAACGATGGCAGGTGGGAAACACATGGGACAGAATTCCATCGACCCCGCCAGGCATGGGCACACTTAACTGCGAATCTGAGCAGTAGCCCACCGGCCACAAGTGCACTTACGCTTCAACTGAATCATCTCTCTCTCTATATATATATATACTCTCTCTCTCTATATATATATATATATAGAGAGAGAGAGATGATTCAGTTGAAGCGTAAGTGCACTTGTGGCCGGTGGGCTACTGCTCAGATTCGCAGTTAAGTGTGCCCATGCCTGGCGGGGTCGATGGAATTCTGTCCCATGTGAATCATCTCTCTCTCTCTCTCTCTCTCTCTCTCTCTCTCTATATATATATATATATATATATATATATATATATATATATATATATATATAGAGAGAGAGAGAGAGAGAGAGAGAGAGAGAGAGAGAGAGAGAGATGAACATATTAGGTCCCATTTTTTGTTTGCCCCGTTTCACCCCATAGGTTTTAAGTGTTTTGTGATAGATCTGAACTGTTAGATGTGTTTAGCATACCCAATTTAGTGGGAATTGACTTTTGAATCATGTTTTTTTGATAAAAAAAACATTTTTTTGAGCTGGGAAACGTGATATGATTGATTTTGGATCATCAAAAAAAACTGTATACAAGTCAGATTTTGACAATCCAAAAGCTTGTTTTCACTGAACAAAACTTATGGATCACATCTACGGTGTTAGGACGTGCTAAAAAATACTTAAAGGAGCCTAATTAGACCTAACTAAAAAGAAGGCCTAAGGAATGCATCTTTTATATATATATATATATATATATATATATATATATATATATATATATATATATATATATATATATATATATATATATATATATATATATATATATATATATATATATATATATATATATATATATAGGGGTGGCAATTTCTGACACGACCCGCCAACTCGCCTCTTAGGCGGGTTCGGGTTGGGCTTAAGCCAACCCGTTTAATAAATGGGTCGACCCGTGTAACCCGTTTATTAAACAGGTCGGGTTCGGGTTGAGGGTATGCCAACCCGGCTGACCCGTTTAATAAACGGGTTAGGCGGGTGGGTCAACCCGCCAACCCAACCCGCCTGCCAACCCGACCCGCCAACCTGCCTACTTGCCAACCCGATCCGTCAACCCGCCAACCTGACCCGCAAACCTGAAAACCCGTTTACCCGACCCAACCCATTTATTAAATGGGTTGGCGGGTCGTGTCGGGTTACCCGTTTATTAAACGGGTCGGGTTCGTGTTTGCCACAGCTGACCCGTTTATTAAACGGGTCGGGTTCGGGTTGAGGTATGCTGACACGCCAACCCGCCAACCCGACCCGATTGCCACCCCTATATATATATATATATATATATATATATATATATATATATATATATATATATATATATATATATATATATATATATATATATATATATATATATATATATATATATATATATATATGAGAACTGAACATATTAGGCCCCAATTCTCGTTCTGGCCCATTATGCCTCATGGGTTTTAAGTGTTTTATAATAGATCTGAACCGTTAGTATAACATGCTCGATTTAGTGGGAATAGACCCTCGAAACACATTTTTTCATAGCCGAGAAAACTTGGTACCTTCATAGCCATTGATTTTGGATCACTGAAAAAAAATATATACAAGTCAGATTCCGGCAATCCAAAGGTCAGTTCCCACTAAACAAAACCTATAAATCACATTTACGGTGTTATAAATGAGAAAAAAATGCTTAAAACTATGATTTTTGAAGGAGCCTAACGAGACCTAACAAAAAAGGGGGTCTAAGGAATGCATTACTCCATATATTTATGAGTAATGGGCTGGTTCTGCCCCCTCAAAAACACATTTTTTGGTATCTTTTCCACATCTAATACCATAGATGTGATCTATAGCTTTTGTTTAGTGGAAACCCGCTTTTGGATCACCAAAAGCTTACCTTTATATGGGTTTTTTTGGTGATCCAAAATCAATGGCTACGAAGGTACCACTTTTCCCAGTTCATAAAAACATATTTTTTTTTGTAAAAAAAACATGATTCAAGAGTCGTTTCCCACTGAATCGAGCATGCTAAATACTAGGGGTGGCAAAACCTGACACGACCAGCCAACCCGCCTCTTAGGCGGGTTCGGGTTTGAAAAAAATGAACCCGTTTAATAAACGGGTCGACCCACCTAACCCGTTTATTAAACGGGTCAGGTTCGTGTTAGGGGCATGCCAACCCGCCTGACCCGTTCAATAAACAGGTTAGGGGGGTGGGTCGACCAGCCAACCCGCCAACCTGACCCGTCAACCCGACCCGCCAACCTGCCTACCTGCCAACCCGATCCGTCAACCTGCCAACCGACCCGCCAACCTGACCCGTGAACCTGAAAACCCGTTTACCCGACCCAACCCATTTATTAAATGGGTTGGCGGGTCGTGTCGGGTTACCCGTTTATTAAACGGGTCGGGTTCGTGTTTGCCACAGCCGACCCGTTTAATAAACGGGTCGGGTTCGGGTTGAGGTATGCTGACACGCCAACCCGACCCGTCAACCCGCCAACCCTACCCGATTGCCACCCCTACTAAATACATCTAAAGGTTCAGATCTATCATAAAACACTTCAAAACTATAGGGCCGAACAAGAAATAAGACCTAATACGTTCGGTTCTCTCTCTCTCTCTCTCTCTCTCTCTATATATATATATATATATATATATATATATATATATATATATATATATATATATATATATATATATATATATATATATATATATATATATAGGGTAACTAAAATATGTTAAGCAACCAAATATGTTTAATGGTACGTATGAACCAAGATTGCCACAGCTAAGAGCCGCCAAGGGAGAATGCAGCTACCTCTCAACCCCAGCATTGATGCCAGCACATACATATATGCCAATCAGTAAGAACAATGCAAAGACACATACAATTCCGCGTGCATACGTGCCCATCTATGCACGTACCTTAATCCAGAAACCCACACTCACGCGAATAGACAGACACCCAAACAAACACACACGCACCCCTGCCAACTGAAGACACAATGACACACACGCACGCCTGCCAAACACAAACACACACCCATTCTCGCAAATCAGCAACAACATGAGACTCTGATTGCACAAACCAAGAAAGGGCAACCTTATCTATTTGAAGATAACAACCCTACAAGATCCAACCCAGTCCAGGGAGATGCCTGGCCACTTGAGTCGAATTCGCGAACCAGTTTCTAGCTTTAAGAAATAGAATAGACTTTCTAGGTCTGCAAATTTTCTACAAAATACTTAGTTATTCCTCTCTGTCCAGATCATGTGTCAAGATAACAAAAGAGATGTTGGTCAAAGAAACAATTCTCCAACGAGCTCCTTTAAAACTGATGTGGGGTGCAATAAGAATTTCACATTGGAAAAACAAGCCGTTCCAATTAAAAAACAATATCATTCCAAGCCCGTTGCAACAAATAACGATAAAATAGACATGTTCAAAAGAGATGAATTGTTGACTCTTCCTCACCAAAACATAAGAGGCAGCGGCTGGCAAGACGAAATCCTCTTCTCTTTAGCCTTATTTCAGTATTGAGTGCATCATGAAGCAGTACCAGCCTATGAAAGACGCTCTAAGTGGGAGTCTTAGTCCCCAAAGTGTTTGGTTTGGAAGCCAAGACATTGAATAGCTCTCGAAAAATGCACAGGGCAGCTTGGCGTTGGTACGCGGGTTGGCCGTTAGGCTGGTCAGCTTGGCGCATTGCGGGTTTGCGATGCATTCTATGTCCATGGTGCACATGGTCAATGAAAATGATTCAGCACATGGAAAGGTGTTGGTACGTAGCCTTTGGCTGTTAGGCTGGCCAGCTTGAGTAGCTTAGCACGTCGCGGGTTTGCGATGCATTCTATGCCCGTGACAGAGCGATAGAAAAGCTTGTGGTGATAAGAAAGGACTGTCACGCTACACCGGTTTATTAGAAAAAGTAAATCCATGATAAATTGGCATAAAAGCAGAATGATTCACAAAGACTTTGTTCTTCATTGTGTGTGACACTAAGAGGACAATGATGGTTTATCTTGATTACGCAAATTTTTGTAGTTGAAGTGTGGTTGACCCATCACAGAAGCAAGATGTTGGCAGGATGGTATGAGACATCTTGTCGATGACAAGCAGAAGTGTAAGGTTGTTGTTCAGTTGGCTAAGAAAACATAGATAAGCCAAAGATTTCTATCAGTTGTGTGTTAGGCTCACAGGCAGAGCATGACGTTTGTCTTGTACATGCAAAGAATAAATGTTGAATTCAGCTAGATGGATTTGCACATTTAGGTATGAGAGACTCAATTAAACTTTTAGATACTCTTCTAAGATTGTAGGTTAGTGGAGTAGCCACGTTGAATAGAATGCTCATTATTTTGGTCCTTTGAGTTGTCAGATCCTCAATGGATTGTGTGTGCAAAAAAAGTTGTTATTTGTGGCTCGTTAGTCTCTCTAAAAATGCTTTGCTAACTCTAAGAGAGAGTTTCAACATGCTATCTTTAGTAGGAGAGTTCTAGCATTGGGTCAAAGGTTCCCATGTGAGGATGAATACTCAGGAAGATGCTTTGAAGGACCACTTTGTGGTGATACGTAAGAAGGTGTCCCCCACTTGAAAACTAGTTTGGATTGTTAGAAAATCGCAAGTTGATGCTTAAAAGAGTTGATATCTTTACGGCACATATTGATGGTCGTCTTTCTTTATGAAGACCACAAAGAGTTTGGACTTGCCCTTGTTGGGGTTGGAAGGCACCCCAACCATGAGCATAAAGATGAAAAGTTTGTCGTGCAGGCGAGGATGACCCATTTACGTTTGAAACTGCACTGAGGTCTCACGAGTAAAGAATGCTCAATGTTGATAAAGCAGAAGACCACTGTCTAAGTGATAGAAGATGCATTAAAGAAATAAGACTTGACGTGTTAAAGGTTAAGGCGATGGTGGATGTAAACCAGAACAAGTTGGGTAGGTTGAAGAAAAAGAGTAAACCAAAGATAAGTAAAAAAAGAAAGTTGGCATATCAATGAATATTGTGTTCTTACCTGGACCATTATTGTCGAGGACGACAATGGTTTTGGGTGGGGAAGAATGTCTTGGGCCAATATTTCAGAATAGGACATATGCAGTGTGGAGCTCTACTGAGTGGAAAATGCATCAAGCGTAAGAACACGCGGTATGTGCTCACTTGATCGGTGGCATGCGGTGGTAGCACGAGATGTGATAGGCATCAATATCGTCATTAATGCATTACTGTGTGGTGGCACAGATGTGGAGCATTGTTTGGTTGAGTAGTGCCAGCGGATCAGAGGATGTTGCCTTTGGAGATTTGGTTAAAGACCTCTCGACTTGCAAGATTGTCCCACACGTAACGGTTGGATACACGAGGGTGCGTGTGGGTTTGGGCTAATTCTTTCAAAGATCACATTAGGTGATTCCAACCGAGTATGGTGACTCGGAGCTACGCATGTGAATGCCTAGGTGTTGGCGAATGAGTCTGTGTGGTGCTCTTCGCTATGGTGTTCAATCATCAACTGGTCTTCGGATTGGGGGTCACAAGGTCTTGTTCCTTCAGTGGCAAAGTTTTGTTATGTCATGCACATGGAGCTGCAATACGCTTCATGGCACACAAGGTTAAGGCAAAGTTTGTGCCTCTTTCGGAAGTGATAGCTGGTATGAGATGACTATGCACTAAGCGGCATGAACTATATGGAATGCGCATTTAGAAATGTACTTGATCAGCTTTCGGTAGGCAGCTGCACACAGGGTGGTGCATAATGCCAATGAAAATGATTCAGCACATGAATAGGTGTTGGTACGCGGCATTCGGCTGTTAGACTTACCATTTTGGCGCGTCGCGGGTTTGTGATGCATTCTATGCTCGTGACTGAGTGATAGAAAGATTTATAACGGTAAGGAAGTACCACTGCGCTACACTGGCTTATTGGAAAAAGTAAGTTCGTGAATGTGCATTCATTTAATGTGGGCCATGTTTGAGGATTGAAGTGGGTCCCATCATAATTCAAGATCTAGATGGTCGAACATCAAGTGTCAATGATGGGGGTATGTTGGCATGCAGAGAACCCCGAGAGTGCATCCCCACTCTTAATATGGTTGTTTTCTTGGTGAAAAAAATGAGTAATTTTATCATTTATTTTCTTTTCACAAATTTATTATTTATTTCTTGAGTTCTTTGTTTTTGTCAATATTTTTAGTTAAAAATATGAGAAAAGTGTAAAAATTTTCAATTTATCACGAGAATTTTGCAACTAGTTGGTCACTATGGTTATGTGTCCACTTGTGGAAGAAAATAATTGGGGGGGGGGGGGGGGGGGGGACCTATGGCATGTTTGCCAAATTAAGGATTTCTTTACTTTTCCAAGCTATAGATTTTCTTTCGTTGTTTGGCGGGGAGGAAAATAAATGTTATATTTGCAACATTAGTCTACCAAATTAAAATAGTATGAACTTAGGGTGCGCTTGCTTGTCACAAAATGGGGTGCCGCGGCATCCCTTTCGTGGTTTTTATTGCCGCAGATTCAAAATCCGACCCCCCCCCCCCCCACGTGGGATGCGACACCCCTTTCATGGTTTTTATTGCCGCAGAAACGGAATCGAACCCCCACATGGAAACCATTTTTGCGAAAAGAGGGGGTCATCGTGTAAAATGGCACGACCATCAATGCAAATCCGCGATGGGCTCCACGGAAATAGATGCCTCTGAAAAACCCTAATTTTTGGTGATACTCAAATGCCTCCTTAATGTGCGTCTAAACTTATGTTTTGATGGGTGTTGTGCCACCCACTTCGTAAATAACATTGACGAGTCCAGTTAATATCATGTCGCATATGACATTATGTTCCATCACCACACCGCACATCTGATCACTTGATGAACTGGGCAGGTTATATGTCCCCCCTAGGAACACATACTGTAGCTACAGTGCGTGTTCCTGGGTCCCCACTGAGCATTGCGTGTTCAGGGGTTGCACACACAATACCCTCTCCTTGATGAAGGTGTGCATAGGCCCCACTCTCACATATCCCACGATTCCTAATTAAGATGTGCAGTGTATAAACAACAATTGGGTATGTCCAAATATGCTTGGCATTGGTTCGTGTGCAAATAAAACTGGACCTGGACCGATGTTAAGGCACATGTGAGTCTGGACGCGTGCCACAGTTTTAAAGTGATATTAATAAAACCCAGTCTGGGTCTATAAGTCTGGAATGGCCCGTGTGCTGCAGGGGTCCCAAACCTGTTTTTTACATTCCTTTACAATAGGCAAGTTTGATGATAACACTGTGGGATTCGAACAAAAAATACTGCAGTTATAACAGTGTGATGTGGCAATCCAGCTATCTGATTCCATCCAAATATTGCATAATAATCAGATCAAGACTTTGCACAGCCTGAGCTTGAGAATAAAGATCACGGCTTCTGAGAAGGGACCACCCATCCTGGGTGCTCCTTTCGATGCGGAAAAGAGTGAGAAGGGTAGATCATGGACAGACATCGTCGATAATATTCTCCTTCTGATTAGGAGCAGTCGCATTGGAACTAGTTTTTGTTGAGGACTAACTTGTAGGTAATAATATCCCATGTGGTAAGCGGGGTCCTGTCTCAAACTGAAGGCTCAGTATCGAATCCCTCTGTCACATGGATACTTCACTGTTCTGTGGTTCCGCCTAACCCCAAGTTGAAACCTCAGTTTTACTCTCTTAGAGGGTTTCATGGGTGGGGATGATTCTTACAAGCGCATGCAATTTCAGTTTATCTATGACCGCCTATACAAGTTATGGCCAAATATGAGGGTTTTGAAGTTCTAATCCGGCAGGAATGACTTCTTTCTCATTTCGGTTGCTTGTACTCAGGATATTACACTCCTGGTTAATTGTTGATCAATGTATAGCCATACACCGCATACATGGTCTCATGCGTTGAGGAGAGAGAGGTGGGCCCATCTCTACTCAATGCATGGGAAGCCTAGACGTGGGCATGTTTTACTTTTATAAAAGAATACCAATCGACTTGGCAGGTTCTTGGCTGGGTAATGGCTATCAAGGGGGGGGCGAAGGACGTTTTTCAGCCCTCACTTTTATATAAGGGGTGAAAGATTTTCAATAAAAAGCATGAATTACCAAAATTGGAAAAAAAAGATCATTGAAAAAAGTTTTTAAAATCTAACTCCCTGGCCTCTTATTCTCTCTCTCTTCTCTCGATACATTTACAAGAATGAGCCTTCGAAGCTCAACAATGATATCAAAGCCGAAGAGTTATCACTGTGTGCAGGGGAATCCAACTTCCCATTTTCACCAGCCCCTCGATCGACGTTCATCGCCAATCGCTCGATCTCATTAATTGCCAGAACCCGAAACAAGGAAAATAAATAAATAATCAGTCAGTCTTTTTTATATTTCTCAGTTTGGGGCTATCGTAGGAAATCTGGCTACACAGTTGCCAAAAAAACCGGGCATCTTCTCTTTGAGATAGATTGTCTTAACCCAGTACAATGGAGTCACAATGGGCATCACGTAAAAAAAAAATTTGTTTTGGGCACTGCAATGGAGTCACAATACCCCTTTTGTTTTTTGTTGTGTTACCTTGCCCGACAAAAGGCTCTTTTCTTATGTCTGTAGTCGGATATCCGACCACAGTAGTTGTTGGAAATCCGACCACCAGAAAAAGGAGAAACATATAAAAAAAAAACTAAAAATAAAGGGTTTTTAACCCTGGTTTTGGTCGGAGGGGCCTTTAGTGGTGTCAATCCCTGCCGGATTCCGACAGAGACCTGCCGCATCCAAGGCAAAAAGAAAACCCTTCTTTTTTTTTGGGGTGGTTGTCGCTACCTACTATTGTGTAGCAAGCAGACTCCAAGGTCTGCTTTGACACAGGGAGGAGGAAGACGCCACCTTTGGTAACTTTTAGTTTGTCATCGAAAAAGAAAAGAGAAAAAGAAGAAGGGAGGAGGCAGAGAAGCCCCCCCCCCCACCTTCTTATTGTTTGACATTGAGTCTTAGGCCGCTGGAGTCCTTTCTCCTTTGTTTGTCGGTGTCTTGGGCAAACAACCCTTTTTCTTCGTTGTTTTTTTTGGCATTGAGGATGGAAGTATCCCCCTTTAACAATACGTGAGGGTTTATGAAATCGAGTTTTTTGGTTTTATATTCTTTTGAAGAAGAAATTACATATATACCCCTAGACTTCTGCAGTAATTTTGGTCGTATTCATCTTATAGCTGATTTATGATATTTCCTTTTGAATTTTCAGTTAATTTCGTTTGTTAGTTTAAATTAATTGTTCTGCCCCTTGAACTTTTTTTATAATACTTGTTATGTCCTATTTTTGCATAATTTTACCAGACAGCCCTTGGAATTTTTTGGTATTTTCATCTATGACCTCTGTTTTTTAGAACAGGGGCCTCATTTTTTATTAAATTCTAGAAAGAGACTTGTACTCTAGCAAATACACAAGACATGCGCCTTATTTTTTTTAAATTACAGAAAGACCCCTAAACTTTTTTGTTTAACTCAAAAACTTTCCTTTATTACTTTTAAGGGTTCTATTTTTTTTTTACAGAACTGACCATTGACTTGTTTAAGTTTTATAAAAAAATGGTTAGTTTATGGAGCGTGCCTCATAAAGCTTTATTTTGATTGGAATTAGTAGAAATTTAATTGTTATCCACATTTTTCGATAATTACATGATAGAATATGTTTGATATCATGTAATTTTTATTATGGATATGATATCTTGCATAAACATGACTTATGTTATGTCGTTTATCCTTTTGTTGAATGTTGGACTCATGTTTGTTGTTATTTGCCAACATATAATAACTAAAATTAGAAAAATGTCTAGTAGAGCATGTGCTACTGAGCTTGATAAGACTGACAAATTGAATGACATAAATTTCATATTTGAAAAATAAGATTTTTTCTTGTTTTGACCTGAGGGCATTGAGAATGCCCTGAGCATAGAAATAAAAAACCTTGGTCAAACTGCTTCTGAACAAGATAAAACTACATATCTTAAATATAATTAAAAGAATAATATGTTAGCCAGGACTATCATGCCTACATATATGGAGGATGATCTAATTAGGGTATTTTAGAATTATGCTTATGCAAAATCGATGCTTGAAGAAATTTCAACAAACTATGATACTACCTTTGAAACCCACATATAGTTGCTCTTGGAGCAATACAATTCATGTAAAATGCAAAAAAAATGATAATGTAGTTGACTATGTAAATGAAATGTTGGTAATGGTGAAAGACTTAGTCATAGTTGGAAATGTGATCCCAAATCATTTGCAGATATCTACTATTTTGCATAGCCTTTCATCTTCACGGAGGATGGTCACCACTGCCCTTAGGCTAAACTCTAAGAATTTGTTATTGGAAGAGTTGCTTGCATAATTGAAATTTGAGCAACAATATATGCAGTAAGAAAAAAAAGTGAATTACATTTTGCTAAAACTATTGTTAGTAGTAACCATGGTTCTCCTATACACCAACAATTTCAAATAAAATCATTTAAAAACTTTAGCAAATTTGGCAAGAAAAGGGGTCCAACATTCTGCAAGTTATACGGAGTCGTCTCCCAAGTGAAGTGTTTCAAGTATGAAAAACTTGGACACTTCAAGAGAGATTGTCGGAGTCACGATAACCAAAATAATAACAACAGAAATAACAGATCTAGCAGGCAACATGAGAGGCATAACATGGTCTGCGTGATATTAAAGTGTTCATATGTGGACCAAGAACTTTATAGATTGTGGGTGGATTCTAGAGCAACACAACATATTACCAAGAGCAAGAAAGGCATGGTGAACATGACTGAGTTTAAACTCGGGGAACAACGAGTGTATATGATGAACAACACCTACTTTGATGTTATGGGTGTTGAGACTTATCGTATTGAATCCCTCAAAAATAATGTTAGAGCATTTGAATTATTAAAAATTATTCATTCAGATATTTGTAGGACTTTCAAGACCCAAACTCATAAAAGAATATAATATTTAATATCATTTATTAAGAAGTAGAAACACAACTTGAAAGAAGAATTAAGGTCTTACGATCTGACCAAGAAGGAGAATACACCTCAAATGAATTTGTTGAATATTATAAGGTGAATGAAATCATACTCCACCTGTAACACCACAACAAAATGGTGCGGCTAAAAGATATAATACAAACCTTCTCGACATGGTGATTTTTTTATCTCATTTATGTTTCTGATGATTCACAATAATAGTTAGGTAATGATGATTCAATTGTTAGCGATCAAGAACTGTTAGGTAACAGTGAACCAACTGTTAGTGATATGTCTTCTTCACATTATACTCATGTTAGTCGCAAAAGGTCAAGAGTTCCTTATTCATATGTGAATGACTATTATGTTGATTTGTCAGAGGAACTATGTTATTCGATAGACCTTGATGACATAGTAGATAACTTGTCATAAAATGATGCAATAAAATCACTTGAATCAACAGACTAGGTAAAAGCCATAGACGAGAAAATTGAGTCTATTGAGAAAAACTAAGTTTAAGAATTGACTGATTTACCTAAGAAAAGAAAATCCATTGGTTGCAAATAAATATTAAAGAAAAAATTCAAGTATAATGAAAGTATAGATAAATTTAAGACTATATTGATAGCTAAAGAATTTTCTAAAAAAAATGGATAGACAATATTGGTATATACTCTCCTGTTGCAAAATTTACCTCAATACGGATAATTTTGGCCATTATAGCTTACTATGATTTAAATCTACATCAGATGGATGTTAAGACTGCATTCCTAAATGGCGAGATTGAAAAAACTATATTTGTGGAACAACCTGAAAGTTATGTTGTTAAATGCCAATAAGATAAAATGTATAGGTTCAAAAAATCTCTATACAGACTCAAGCAATCACCACGTCAGTGGTACTTAAAGTTTCATAAGGCAATTAATTATTGCATTATGATTTGTGACAAATAGATTTGACCATTGTGTTTATATTTGGAAAAGTGTGAGCAAATACTCTATTCTCTTACTTTATGTGAATGATATTATTTTGACTAAAAATGACAATGATATAATTGTCAAAACTAAGTCATGGAAAAGATATCATATGTTTTTGGAATTAAAATCACTCAGGATAAAAAATGTAAACTTTTGAGCTTTAGTTAAGAAAGATACATTAAACATATACTCAAAAAGTTTACAATAAGTGATTGCATGCCTATTAGAACACATGTGGTGAAAGGTGTAAAATTAATTAAGAATAACTATCCGGGTAAAGGACAAGAAATGTTAGATGTCCCTTATACACAAGTTGTTAGAAGCTTGATGTATGATATGCTATGCTATGCACAAGGTCAGATATAAGCTTCATTGTTGGTCTCGTTAGTAGCTACCAGAGAAGTCCTGGTTAGCCTCACTGACAAGCAGTGAAGAGAATCTATCGATATTTGAAAGAGACTAAAAACTTTCAATTGTGTTTTCAAAATGATACTTTAGAACTGACTGAATATTCTGATGCTAATTTTGTTGGCAGTAGAGATGATAGTAAATCCACTTTTGGATATATATTTTTTTTGTAAAAAGAGGTGTTATTTCTTGATCATTTCAAGAAACAAGGTTGTATAGCTCAGCATGGTCAAGAAACTTAGCACGTTGTCTACAATGTTGTCGCTACTTTTGCCATTTGGATAAGTCATTTCATCAGTGATTTAAAGTAGGATATAACCAATGGACGAGTATAAATTTACTGTGATAACTAAACTGTGATCACTCTTATAAAGAGTGGAGCAGATAACTTTAAAAGCAAACACATAATGGTAACATATCATTATATTCATGATATGATTAAAAAAAATGAAATTATAATCGGTTACTCGCCAACCACTTATATAATTACAAACCCTTTAACGAAAGGCATATCAAAAGAATTGTTTTCATATGTTGTATTAGATTAAGATATGTTTAATTGAGACATCTGGCTGGATCGATAATAATGAAATACCAAATTGTTAGAACTTTAATGCAAGTGTAAGACTTCAATAGTGGAAAAAAAATCATGCATATCATGATTCAGTTTGCATGGCCAAGTGAAAGACGTTGGTCATACATACCATTCATGATCATGTATAGCAATGCACCTCATGCATGGTCTCATGCATTGAGGAAAGAGGTGGGCCCACTCTTTGTTTAACGCATGAGAAACCCATACGTGAGCATTTCAACAATTGGTTTCTTTTGTATAAGGAAATACCAATAGACTTGGCAGGTTCTTGGCTGGGTAACAGCAGAAACGGAGAATGTTTTTCAATGCTCACTCCTATATAAGAAATGAGTGATTTCTTATAAAAGCATAAATTACCAAAATCAAAAGAAAGCTTCCCTAAAAAAGGCTATAAAATCTAACCCTGCTCTCGTTCTCTCTCTTCTCTAGCTGCGTTTACAGGAACGACTCAACATTAATAAGTGGAAAGTAAGTATGCCCTCGCTCCTACAACTCCCTCAATCAATTCTACAGTTATCTGATCTATCGGCAGGAAGGTTTGGAAGCAAAAAAACCTCAACGGAGGTTCCCACAAGTAACCCGCTTAACATATTGGACCCCGTTGATGCGAAAGAGAGAGAGGGTGGTGTGTGTTTTCCCCTGAAGACGGTTGTTAGCCATAGTGCATGTTCGGGGGTCCCAATGAGCGCCACATATAAGAGCTCACGGAGCTCGTATCCTTGTGTGTGATGGCATCACTTAGTATCAGAATCCGGTGCAGTTTCAAAGACTTAAGTATCCTTTCCTGCTATTCTTGCCATGAAACGATGGTTCAAGAAAATAATAGAAATATCCTCCATTCAAAAGAAGGGAAACGATGGTTGGAGAAAAGGACAAAAAATGTCTTCCATCCAGAAAGTATGATATTAACTCATCAAATTTCAAAGGTTCCATTTTCGCCCAAAGCAGTAAACTTTGCACCATCTGCTGTAACAGGAGCTCCCTTTGACAACACAAACTTTGTCGTCGTCTGCTGCCACCGGAGTAGCAGCCTTTGTTGTCGTCTCGAGTCGAGGTTCCCACCTTGGTTTTTAGCCTGTTTTACAACACATTGTTGCTTTCTTGTTCCTACCTTGTGTTACAAAACATTCTCGTATTCGCGATCGACTGTTTCGATCATTGGTGGGCGTCATAGGGGAATTTGTCGGCCATCTCTTTTTACAGTCTTCTCTTCTTTTTCTTTGTTGTTAGGCATTATGGAAGAAAGCAATGACGCACAAACATTCCAACCTATGCCATTAAGGCATCGTGAGTACCTTTCCATGTCATCATGCTATCGTTGAAGAACGTATGTCATCATGAGTGCCATTAAAGCATTGTTTTATTATTGCAGGTGGATCTTGTCCTTTCGATGGTTAGAAACTTATCGGTATTTGTAAGACGCTGGGACCTGTTGACAAGAATGTTTGTTTACAGATGCGAGGAAGGGCCTCTACCCTATTCGGTATTCTCCATTCACTCAGTATATGGATTGTATCTCAAATCGCGGTTTTAGTAACATACTACCGATTTGTGAGATATTGTTTTATTTGTTGATATCGATTTGTAAGCTATTAGGCTGAATTTTTGTATCAATTAGTAATATATTTTGCAATATATTTATCGATTTGTAAGATATTATGTGTTTTATAGTATCAATTTGTAAGGTATTATGCTGAATTAATGTATTGATTTGTAATATATTATGTGATATGTATATCAATTTATAAGATATTATGTATTTTCTAGTATCAATTTGTAAGATATATGTAGAAAGACTTTCAAAACGTGTGCGTGCAGAAATACGTTGTTATGTGCTTGCGGTGACGATTTTCGTATTAAAATCGCTGCTCATTTAGCAATTTCTATTGAACTCGCTTCATAGCATCGTAGATATAATTAAAGCGCCCTTGTCAACACACATGTATGACATGTCGTTTCCTTTATTGGCATGGTAAGTAACAACTCGATGCATAGTATAAGCAAATAACAAATCACAATTGCTTTTATACTGCGATTCATTAAATCATTTCTTTGACTTGCTTAACCTTATCGGTATTCGTTGTTATATGCATCTTGAATCAATCATAGTAAACGTATGCGCTTGCTAATGCAAATTGATATCTTGCTTATAACAGTGGTGAGCTTATCATTTGGTTGTAATGAAGATGATCTATCTCAATCATTTGAAAGATATGGAGAAGTGAACATATGTACTAATGACGCAACTGAAGAAGTGAACACGTGCACTAATGATGCACATGATAACAAGGGTGCAGGCATTGGATTCACTCTTGACTTGAATATTCCAGCAGAAAAAATGCAATTCGATAATAAGTTAGATGATCCTGACAATACACTTAATAAAGGTGCAGGCACT
The DNA here is from genome assembly GCF_984573655.1 of Nuphar pumila. NCBI lineage: Eukaryota > Viridiplantae > Streptophyta > Magnoliopsida > Nymphaeales > Nymphaeaceae > Nuphar > Nuphar pumila. Next base: position 15,950,188 of record NC_143249.1, on the reverse strand, counting down.
GGGAATGTACATGAATTAACTGTATTTTGAATGAATTAAGAATGAATTGCAACATAGAAGGACACGTACAAACTGAGAATATGCACAAATACTATATTTTATGGGAGGACGAAGAGCATAAAAAAAAGGCAAGAAACACATGTCACGTACAATGTTGACAATGAAAAAGTTGAATGTATGTGCAAAATGTATGAATTCAAAGGTATTTTATGTCGTCATGCATTAAAGGCATTTAATCAAGAGAAGATACAAGAAATACCTAAGTCATATTTAATGCGAAGAAGGAGGAGACAAGCAAAGATTGAACTGCTGAATACGGATAATATCAGTCAATCTGGTGTTGATGAGAAGTGCCACATAGCCTCTCGTTACCAACAACTGTGTAGGTCATTTATGCATGTTGCAGATTTGTCATCGAAAAGTGAAGAAACCTATGTATGCATGAGAAAAGCATCAAGAGAGTTACTTAAAAACGTGCAGTTAATTCACCATCAATCTGTTGCAGCTCATAAATACCAGTCTAAGAAAATGGGAGCGAACAACGTAGGTGAACTCAATGTTTCCCTTGACACCCCTGAGAAGTTGCACCGATGCGTAAACATCATCTTCAACAAGTCAGAAGTAAACATTGTTGATTATGATAAAAATATTCACCAAGCGAAGGGTATCAAAAGAAAACCAGCCTCTGATCGCAGTCGTCAGAGGGCAAAGGGTGTACTAGAATTGGTTGACAAGAAAAGGTCAAAGAAACAACCAATCTCTAATAAAAAGCAGACAAGCCCTTCGCATGAACATGTATGTAAGACATTATATTGCTTTCCATGTAAATTGCATTACGTGAAGCTTATCAATATCTAACTTATATAATTTCCAACATGCAGCAATACCCTACAGACGTAATTTTCAATGTTATAACCTTCGATCCTCCTGACTAGATTTTCTGGAATTATGGCTTCAGTTTTACTAGACTTTTGGTATGTAATCAATATTGGGAGGATGTTTGTATTTCTTGTGAAACTTAATGTAGTGTCTTATATTGTTCTGTTTCATGTCAGGCTCAGATAAATTCAAAAGTGAGCTATGGAATACAGGAATCACATGCGAGCTCTTTTTAAGTATTACCATCAAGTTAGTTGTCATGCCTCTTTGCATGACCCAATTTCTACATTGTTGGATTTGTTAAGAGTTTAACAAAATAGCATGTGAATATGCATATACATTGGATGATCTTACTAAGAAAGAGTTTTTGGAGGAAGTCATTTTCATGAATCGTGGACCACAAAAATAGAATTTTTAATATTATTATGGATCACCGTTCATGAAAATGGCTTCATCCAAAAAGCTATGGAACAAAAGAATCACGTGTGAACTCTGTTTAATAATGTATCTTTCACTTGTATAAATCGTAGTTAGTGTAAATCATGAAAATCGGTTATGAAAATCGTGTATTGTATGTGAAAATTGTTGTCTTGTGAACTCAATGCCTTCACATATCGAGAATAATTGACATATACAACGCAGTGCCTTCACATATACAAATCATTATATATAAACTGTATGGTCTATATTTTATGGGAGGGCCTCTACAACATCCGGTAATGTCTGACAATAGTTCATTCACAAACAAAGCCACCCGATTTATAGACTTAGCAAAGAACAAATCGAGAATAATTCAATGATACAAATCAATGTAACTTTATCAATACAAATCGATTTCGTTCATAAAGACTAACAAAGACATATTGTATCCTCCATTTGTAAGATGCACGATTGGTTGGAAATTTAATGATATTTATAAAACGTTGGGACCTGTTGATAAGAATGCTTGTTTACAGATGCGAGGAAGGGCTCTACCCCATCCGGTATCCTTCATTCACTCAGTATATGCAATGTATCGCAAATCACGGTTGTAGTAACATACTACCGATTTGTGAGATATTGTTTTATTTATTAATATCGATTTGTAAGCTATTATGCTGAATTTTTGTATCGATTTGTAATATATTTTGCGATATGTATATCGATTTGTAAGATATTATGTGTTTTCTAGTGCCGATTTGTAAGCTATTATGCTAAATTGCCATATTGATTTGTAATATATTATGTGATATATATATATATATATATATATATATATATATATATATATATCGATTTGTAAGATATTATATGTTTTCTAGTATCGATTTGTAAGATATTTGTAGAAAGACTTTTAAAATGTGTGCATGCAGAAATACGTTGTTACGTGCTTGCGGTGGCAATTTTCGTATTAAAATCATTGCTCATTTAGCGATTTCAATTAAACTCGCTTCATAGCATCGTAAATATAATTAAAGTGCTATCATCAACACATATATACAACAAATCGTTTTACCATAAAGTTAGTTGTTATGCCTCTTTGCATGACCCAATTTCCACATTGTCGGATTTGTTAAGAGTTTAACAAAACAGGAGGTGAATATGCTTATACACTGGATGATCTTATTAAGAAAGAGTTTTTGGATGAAGCCATTTTCATGAATCGTGAGCCACAAAAATATAATTATATCTTTCACATGTATTAAAAATAGAACTTTGTTTAATAATGTATCTTTCACATGTATAAATCCTTGTAATATGTATCATTCACATGTCTAAATCATAGTTAGTGAAAATTGGGTATGAAAATCGGGAATTGTATGTGAACTCAGTGTTTATACAATTAGTGAAAATCGTTATATATAAACTGTATCATCCATATTGTATGAGAGGGACTCTACAACATTCGGTATTGTGGGAGAGTAATTCATTCACAAACAAAGCCACACGATGTACAGACTTAGTAAAGAACAAATCATGAATAATTCAATGATACAAATCGATGTAACTTTATAAATACATGACCATCATCATCAATAAAACAGATATCATCACCAGTAGGTAATTAACGAAATGTCTAATTGTATAAAAAAAAAACAGATATGTCTTTTTTTGTCTATATGAACGATATCGATATATAATATAGCGATTTACTTATAATGTTTTGCAACTGTTAATTGGATTTGTACTTAACCAAGACTACACATTGTATCGATGCCTGTACACGTGCATAAAATCCTCCAAATGTAAAGCCCTAATATAGATCTATATATAAAACCCTACCCTACCTGACCCGACCCGTTGTCTAGGTCTAAAACCCTAATCTATTTAACCTTTCTTTCTCTTTCTTTTCTGCGGCAGCATAGCTTCTTCTTCTTCATCTTTTTTCTACTCTGCCTTCTTCTTCTTTCTTCTTTATTCTTCTGTGTTCCTTCTACCTGTGCTTGATAGATGGATTTTGATGCTGATAACGTAGTTGTTTCATGTCATAAGGAAAGATTTGTATGATCTTCGATGATGATTATGGTGGTTATCTGCATGATAGACAGGGTGTGTGATGCAGATGTTCATCTATTTGATCTATTCCTACTGTCGGACCCTCCATTGTTAAGAAACTATACTTCATAGTTTGAAAAATACCAATCTAATCTTCGATATATTTCATGACAAATACTTTAAGGCGATTTATCATGTAGACCCTCGGCTCCTTCAAGGGGACGGTGCCTGAACTGAAGTTGGTGAAGCATATTGTGAAGAGCGCACCAATGCTAGAGTCTCTGATAATCGGCCTCGGTCTAAGAAAGATGGTACAATGAGCTACCATTACTACTGAGCTCGTTTACTTGGAGAGGATGTATCATCAGCTGCACATAGATATTATAACCAACTACTAATATTTTTTCTATACGAATGTGGTTGTAAATCATTTGGATTTGTAGTTACAAAGTTACGGCAACAACGATATGTCTTTGTTTGTATTTGTGAACAAAATCATTTTTATTCAAGAATCTAACTCATTTTTTATCGTTGAAGTAAAACCAGAAATCTTTAAACCCTCTTTCTCAATCGCCCTTAAAAGCGATTAGAAAAAATTGATGACATAGACATTGACCGTAATAGCAAATCGCGACACCACGTAGCCTTTATAGGTCATTGTGTAAATCGTGATGTATCATTCACTTAGACAAAGCTCATTGTCTAAAAGATGAACGTCATTTTATAAATCTTGATAGTATAACGATTTATGCATTGACGTTTATGTGGGTCACAACTGGATGGCAATCACTCTACTCAAGAGTACAAAGCGTGGTAAAGGTGCACTATCATTGCTTATGCAAATCGATTTCACCATTTATTAATATTTGTGCAAATAATGTTTGTACACTTATATAAAGTCACGTTCAAGAAAACAAGCCTTTTCCATTTTATACAACACTAATTGCTTGAACGATTTTCAATTACGAAGAGCGAACATAACAACAATTTGTTTTTACTATATAACAGTCCAATTTATTGGCGTGTTTAGTGAAATTCAAATTTTATTTATTTGAACCTAGAGATATTAACATAATTTGTATACATAGTCTATAGAAATTGTTTATAAAAAATTTGGTTGTACAGTCTAAAAAATATGCTAGAAGTCGATGCACATTAAGTTAGTCATGTGGGGTCCCGTCGTTCGTTGCCTTTTAGGTATTCTTGCTGACTGAATTTTTTTTCTTCCGCAATTAGAAACTTTATCAATTTTTCGCATAGTTCTATGCGGAATCCAGGCATGTCAACCTGCAACAAAAATGTAATGTGGCAACAATATATAACATTGAGTCCCCAATAACATAGGGTAATAAAGAGCATACAACATCGAAATAAGGTTCTCGACCATTGTATATTTCTTCAATATATTTCATTATAAATACACCACAATCGACGCCATTATTTTGTAAAGGAGCATCGTGTGCAAAGCGAAAGATCCACTCGCCAACGTCGACTCCCAAAACGTCTTTGATGAATCCGACCTGTGATTAATGCAGAAGAAAGTAAATTCTTGACCACCGTACATGATACGATAACCTTATAGATGGAATCTTACGAAATGTGAAATGTCAAGCTGTAAACCACTGTGTAAGTCCAATGAATTGTAACACCATATTTGTTTTTCATGTAAATCCATCGCGTATAAGACCTAATGCTTTTCTGATTGCTAGAGTATAGGAATCAATATTTGCAAATCAATCGTACAAATGATGTTAGGACTATTATGACTTACACAAGGGGTTTGTTCACTTACTTTTTCACTGAACCAAAAGTCTCCGCAATGATTATCGTTAACCCAGTATGGTAGTCTATCTTGAAATCCAATGGAGTATGGCAATCGATGGACGATACTCAGTTGAACGAAACAGTGATAATAACAATGTTAAAACACGAAGCAACAAGAGTAAATCAAAGAATAAAATAAACATAAAAGATAACTGATATACCATGAAATAAGGGATGATGACGCATCTAGTTTTTGCTTGTTGCGTTGCTTTTAATATACTTGACGAAATCATATATAGTCTATTTGCAAGAAATATGAACTTATTAAAGTACATACCCATGTCATACGTAAATATATAACTGATAGTGGTTTCATACGAACAAAATTACTGATAGTGTTCCCTTTAGCGAATTCATTTTGTAGCCGATTGAATTTCTCTTAGAGTGATTTGCTGAGTTTTTGCCTAACTTTTTTGGTGGATGTTCCACTGACATTAACAAAATATTCAATAAACGATATTGAAATTTCATTAAACAATACACAACACAAATCGCATAAATGACATAAAAGAGATGAATTTTAAAGAAAATTGACATGATGTTTAGACAATATATGCATGATTCACCATTGTTGGTCGTGTAGTTGTCATCTTCTTCTTTCTCGTCTCCTTCATCGATATTGATACCTCATTTGCGATGAAGCAGGTTATATGTTCGATTCACGAACACATCATTTATAAAAGAACCGTCAGTTTGTCTGTTTCTTATTCATGAAGCAGAGAATAATCACACCATCTAGTACTTGTGCAACGTATCATTCATATATGAAGGAAACAAATAACGCCAGTTACCAAAAAATGAGAGCCAATTAATTGCATTCGGCAGTAATGAATTTAGAAAATGTCATTTCATCTTCCTTATACAAAACTAATCAAAGCGATAGGATGAATCAGTCAAATCACGATAGCACCTCTCGTGTGGAGTTGTTTTTCAACATCTTTTGCGTCTTTTATATGTAATTGTGTAAATCATGATAGCAAAATCGTTAACTAGACGAAGCTCATCAACACAAATCGCGATCAAGAAAATCATAGCAGCAAAATCGATTTGCAACTATGACTCAAATCGACATAAAATTTTAAACTGTGATAGGCTATATCGTTCACATAGACAAAGCTCGTAACCCTAAACCCTAAATCCAATTCCCTACACCAAGAATCGATAAACCTAAAACACAAAAACCTAAACCCTAAACTTTATAACCTAAACCTAAACCTACACCCTAAACCCTATACACTAAACCTAAACCCTAAACCCTAAACCCTAGACCCTACACCCTTTACCCTAAACCCTAAACCCTAAACCCTAAACCTTACACCCTAGACACTATACCCTAAACCCTAACCCCCTTTACACTAAACCCTAAACCCTAAACCCTAAACCCTAAACCTTACACCCTAGACACTATACCCTAAACCCTAACCCCCTAAAACCCTAAACCGTAAACCCTAAACCGTAAACCTTAAACCCTAAATCATATACCCTACACCATAAACCCTAATCCTTACACCCTAAACCCTACACCCTACTAACTAAACCCTACACCCTAGACACTAAACCCTAAACCCTAAACCATATACCCTACACCCTAAACCCTAAACCTTACACCCTAAGCCCTACACCCTACTAACTAAACCCTAAACCCTAAACCCTAAACCCTACACCATAAACCCTAAACCTTACACACTAAACCCTAATACCTAAAACCTAAACCATAACCCTAACCCTAACCGTAAAACCTAAACCCTAAACCCTAATCGATTATAGGATTTTCAATTACGTAGGACAAACATTACAAGGATTTGTTCACTGTACACAATGGTAATCATTTTACGATTTTCATTTATGGAGGGTGAGCATTACAACGATTTCTTAACAGTACACAACGCTAATCACTTATACGATTTTCAGTAATGAATTGTGGACACTACAGTGATCTGTTCACCGTACACATCACTAATCTATTTGGTCATTGTTTGTGCAAATCGTTTCAGCAGTTTATGAATGCGTGTGCAAATCTTTTCAGACAAATATAAACGCTTGTTCGATTTAAATTTATGAAGACCGATCATTACAACGATTTGTTAAGTGACATTTGTGTGCTACACTTATAGAATTCTACTTCACAGAAAACAACTTTTTCTCACTTTACACAACGTAAATCGATTACAGGAACTTCAATTACGTAGGGCAAACATTACAAGGCTCTGTTGACTATACACAACGGTAATCACTTTACGATTTTCATTTACGAAAGCCGAGCATTACAATGATTTCTTAACAGTATACAACACGAATCACTTATACGATTCTCATTAACGAATGACGAACATTGCACTGATTTGTTCACCGTATACATCGCTAATCTATTTGGTCATTGTTTGTGCAAATCGTTTCAGCACTTGATGAATGCGTATGCAAATATTTTCAGACATATATAAACGCTTGTTTGATTTAAATTTATGAAGACCGATCATTACAATAATTTGTTAAGTGACATTTGTGTGCTACACTTATAGAATTCCACTTCACAGAAAATAACTCTTTCCCACTTTACACAATGCAAATCGATTACAGGATCTTCAATTATGTACGATGAACATTACAAGGCTCTGTTTACTATACACAATGGTAATTGCTTTACGATTTTCATTTACGGAGGGTGAGCATTACATCGATTTCTTAACAGTACATAATGCCAATCACTTATACAATTCTCATTAACGAATGGCAAACATTGCACCAATTTGTTCACCATACACTAATGGCCTGAAAGACTTCAGATTTCTCAAATTGTAAGTAGAGATACATGTACAGAGAGTATCCGTCTATATATGTAACAAATAAGAGTCCAACTTATTTGCGTGTTTAGTAAAATTGAAATTTTATTTCATCCCAGAGATTTATATATTTTGTAAACACAGTCTTACAAAATTTGTACACAAAATTTGTATATACAGTCTAAAAAAATTGATAGAACAGTCTTACAAAATTTGCATAAAGCATTTGGTATACACACTCTACGAAAGCTCTAGAAATCATTGTACATCATATTAACCCTGTGCTCCGCCTGGGGGTGGGTGGCGCATCGTTTGTTGTCTTCTATGTACTCTTCGCGAATGATTTTTGTTCTATTCCGTAATTAAAAACTCAATCAATTTTTGGCATAGTTCTATGCGAAATCCAGGTATATCATCTTGCAACAAAAATGTAATGTGATACCAATATATAAATTGAGTCCCCAATAACAGCGGACAATAAAGAACATACAATGTCGAAATCAGGTTCTCGTCCATTGCATATTGCTTTAATATACTTTATTACAAATACGTCATAATCGACCCCATTATTTTGTAAAGGAGCATGGTCTACACAGAGCAAGGTCTACTCACCAATTTTGACACGCAAAACATCTTTTAGGAATCCCTCCTGTGGTTAATCCAATGTAAAGTAAACTACAGGCCATCGTAAAAGATACAATACACTTACAGACAAAAACTTACCAAATGTGTAACACCACGTTCTACACCGGTGTGAAAGTCCATTGAGTTGTAGTACCATAGTTATTTTTCTCATAAATCCATCACGTATAAGACCCAATGCTCAACAGTTCGCCAGAGTGTATGAATCAATATATATGAATCAATACAATATCTTAGAAAACGACCGTGAAGGAAAATCATGTTAGGACTATTATGCCCTAACCTTGAATAAGAGGTATGTTCACTTACTTTTTCACTTGACCAAAAGTCTCCACAATGATCATCGTTACCCCAGTATGGTAGTCCATCTTGAAATCCAATGGAGTATGGCAATCGACAGACAATACTCTGTTGAATGAAACATTGATAATGGTAATGTTGAAACACGAAGCAACAAGAGTAAAGAAAAAAAGAAAATAAACATAAAAGAGAACCGATATACCATGAAATAAGGGTTGACGATGCATGTATTTTTGCTTGTTGCATTTCTTTTAATATACTTGAGGAAATCGGATATAGTCTGTTTTCAATAAATATGAACTTGTTAACATACATACCATAACATACGTAAATATATAACTGATAGTGGTTTCGTACGAACAAAATTACTGATAGTATTCCCTTCTGTGAATTCATCTTGCAGTCGATTGATGTTCTCTTGGAGCTCTTTGCAGCGTTTAAGCCCACCTTTATTTATGGATGTTCCATTGACATCAGCAGAATATTCAGTAAACGACATTGAAATTGTTTTTTACAGTACACAACACAAATCAAATATACGCCATAAAAGAGGCAAATGTTGAATAAACTAGTCATGAGGTTTAGACAATATACGTCTGAATCGCCATTGTTGGTTGCATAGCTGTGGTCATCTCCATTGCCGCTATCGTTGGCTATGTAGTTGTCATCGCCTTCTTCCTTGACATCGATGGTTGTGTACCTGCCGTCATCTCCTTCCTCGACATCGATACCCCCTTTGTGATGAAGCAGGTTATATGTTTGCTCTAGAACACGTTGTTTCTTAAGGAATCATTGTTTCGTCTGTTACTTAATCACGAAGCAAAGTGAAGTGACACCCTCCTGAACTTGTGCAACATGTCAATTATATATAAAGGAAATGTCCTTTCACCTACTGTCCATTTTCAAATACCGCACGCAAATTATTTTGCATTGCATATTAATTAAATAAAAATGTCCTTTCATCTGCCTTTTACAAAATCAATCAAAGTCGATAGGACGTATCAAGCAAATCGCGATAGCATTGTTTTACTTTATCTAGTCTTAACAACATATCGATCTATGTAATGGGTTTAGTTACTGGAGTGACCCGACCCGACCCGTTGTCCAGGTCTAAAACCCTAATCTATTTAGCCTCTCTTATTCTTTCTTTTCTGCGGCAGCGCAACTTCTTCTTCTTTCTTCTACTCCGCCTTCTTCTTCTTCTTTCTTCTACTCTGCCTTCTTCTTCTTTTCCTTCTTTTTCTTGTAGTTTTCTTTCTTCTTTGTTCTTCTGTATTCCTTCTACATATGCTTGATGGATGGTGTTTGATGCTAATACTGTTGTTGTTTCATGTTGTGCCAAAAGATCTGTATTATTTTTTATGATGATTCCAGTGGTTATCTTCTGTTGATACATCAATATATTCATGACACATACGACTATGACGTATTTGTCATAAAATATATTGAAGCTTACGCAGAATATAATGACCATAATCATCCCCAATCTTTGTTGTCATACCAGAGCAAGCATAAATATTTTGTAGGATAGACAGGTGGGTGCTGATGACCATCTATTTGATCTATTCCTACTGTCGGACTCTCAATCGTTCACAAACCATACATTTTAATTAAAAAAATATTTGACTAATCTTCGATATACTTCAAGACAAATATGCTAGTCGTGTTGAATTGCATCTTCTCTGGCTGATGGGATCCATATCGTTATCTGCTACCAATATACTTCATGAACAAAAATATTACAAATAGATAAGGACATCTATTGGTAGATAGATTTGCCTTCAATCGTTCGCAGTAGCTAGCAAAGGCCACTACGTAAACTGAAGTTGCTGATGTTGATGTCTCTTTCAAAGCACATAAATATTTGGACGTGGGTTGATGATGATGTTGATACTGTCTGTTTTCTTAATTTATGCAAAGATCATAACTTATGAATGCAAAGAATTACAATGATTTACAGTACTGGAAGTTAAATGTTAAAGCTCTAACGATTTGTACTAAGGAATACAAAATCCTGCAATGATCATTACTTAAGAATGCAAACGATTACAACGATTTAGAGTACTAGAAGTTAAATGCTAAAGCGATAACGATTTGTACTAAGGAATACAATATCCTGCAATGATCGTTACTGAAGAATGCAAATGAGTACAACGATTTACAGTACTAAAAGTTAACTGCTTAATCGATAACGATTTGTACTAAGGAATACAAAATTCTGCAACGATCATTACTTAAGAATGCTAACGATTACAACGATTTAAAGTATTGAAAGATAAATGCTAAAGCGATAACGATTTGTGCTATTGAAGACAAATTCTTGTAACGATCATTACTTAAGAATGCAAACGATTACAATGGTTTACAGTATTGGAAGTTAAATGCTAAATGCAAGTCGCAGTTGGCCAGGACGTACCACGCGGTTTTGATGGGTTTTCTTTCATGTCTTCGTCACCCCCCTTATTGGTTGGTATTTCCTCCAATTTTGGTGTACCTAAATCTTTATATGTTGTTGAATCTACTAAAGACTCTTTTGGTTATCCTCCTTCTAACATTCTCAGATTTAATTCATTCCAAAGGTGGTCTTTGATCATGTGGGTTTACTAGTTGATACAGGTAATTCCAATTACCCACATAAAGGCTAGTTTAAGTTTTTTTAAATGCGGACCTATAAAGAGCAATGTTTGAATATTATCGAAAGATGTTGGAGGTTGCCAGTGACAGGTGTTCCGATGTTCAAATTGGTTCGGAAGTTAGATGAAGTCGAAAGGCAACTTAAAGTCTGGAACAAACAGGAATCGGGAGGCATCTTTCAAAATAAACATCGGATTGAGGACCATATTCAATCTTTGGAGGAAGATCTGCAACTATGCAGGTACGCAATCTTAGGGATGAATTGAAGAATTGTATTAATATGGAAGAAGCTTATTGGAAGTAGAAATCTCGTGATTTGTGGCTTCAAGATGGCGATCTCAATGCAGCATTTTTTCATGCTTGTTTCAAGGCCAATGCCCAAGCTAATTTTATTAATAACTTAATCAAAGAGGACGAACAGATCATTCACGAGCATAGACTGATTGCTTAGGAGGCTTCTGCTTATTTTTTGCGTTTATTTGCATTTGTACAAGAGGATTTTTTTTACAGGGTATGACAGAACCACGAGTCTCTGAAACAGATGATGCATACCTTAACAGTCCTGTTTCGGATGAAGAAGTAAAAATTGCTACATTTGTAATTAAAAGTGAGTGCACCAGGACCAGATGGTTTTTTTAGGTACGTTCTATTAATATTTTTGGCATGTTATACAACAAGATGTTTGCAATGTAGTTAACTTCTTCCTTACAGGTAGATTGCTGAAGCGTATGAATGCTATACATTGTTTTGATTCCTAGAGTTTCTGGTGCGAACAAGCTTAAAGCTTTTAGGTTGATTAACCTTTGCAACTATATTTACAAAATAATTTTTAATATTTTTGTTAATAGATCAATGCATGAGATTTTGCAGATGATTATTTCACATAATCGAAAGGCTTTTCTCAGAGGCAGAAGTATATAGGAAAGTATTATGATTGCACATGAGTTGATACATAATTTTCATAATAATTTAATATTGGGAGCTTGTTTGTAGCCCAAGAGATGAAGGTGGACTTGGTATCAAGAAACTATCTCAGGTAAATATTACTTGATTAGCTAAGTTTGGATGGTTAGTTGCTTTTAAGCAGAAAAATTCACGGGTCAATTTGGTTTCAAATAAATATGGCTTCTCTAGTTCCATTTGGATACAAAGCAAAACAGGGCGATATTCATGGGCATGATCCAGTGTATTGCAAAGTATTCCTATCTATTCCAATCATGCTAGATGGAAGATTGGTGGACTTTTGGCTTGATCCTTGGGCGGGTAATTAATTTCCATTTGATTTATATTGTTCAAAATAATATTTCTATCCAGTTGATTCGATCATCTAAGAATATCAAGGTAGCAGATATGATCATATGATATCATCTAAGAATATCAGGGCGATATTCGATCATTAAATTTGGGTTGGATTTCTAATGGAATTCCCAATTTGTCTTTTTTAATAAATGCAAAAAAAATACTAAAATTTATTTGTTTTAATATTTTTTGGCATGTAATATTTTTTTATTTTTTTTTACCAATACAAAACGATTCACTTGAGTATCGGTGTATATCGGCAGATACAGCTGAATCAGTGGCTAAACGATTCAGGGGCCGATACCAATACTGACAACATTGGTCTCAACTGCGCATTTGAACACCATTTACGACAAGATGTTTTTGGCAACTCCATCCTCAACGCCACGTTTTGGCAAAGCTATATATATATATATATATATATATATATATATATATATATATATATATATATATATATATATATATTGAAGAATCAATAGAGCTATACAGACTCTCCATTTATATAACAGGGGAGACCAATCCCTCTAGCAGTGCATGAAAATAGCATTTCCAATCTCAATGCAAGGCTGCCAAAACGTTAAGCGATTCTACAAAGCAAATAATATCGTTTATTCATTAAAAATCGGATTTGGGTTCTGAATGGAGTCTTACATCGGAAACGGAACAGAATTATAATTTAATGGACATCCGAATCCAGTAACATACAAAAATGTATTCAATTGGCTGGCCAGATCTGGATTCAATAATTACCTTTTCCACTGAAACTTGAATCCCACACACAAATTCGGTAGATATCCGTTCGATTGGACCCATTATCAAAATTTCTGGATTTTACCCGTACAAGTTTGATCCCAAATCATATTGGGATGAGTTGGAACCAGGAAAGAATACGACGGACCTGCTCCAAAGCCCGCGGGATCAATTGACAGTTTGTGACAGGCAGCTACTGATGATCAATAGTGCAAGTGCAACTCGAAAACGGATCCTGAGGCACGTAGACCCCGTTGAGGCATATCCATGATCCATGAACAGCGGTCGTCCGATGGCACACCGATGTTATGGTACGAACATCTGTCGCTCTCTGACAACTCATTTTGTACGGTCACCTTTCGACACGTACACGCACTAGACTCTATATGTGTAACTAGTGGTGCACGCGGGCGCGCACACACACACACTCTCCATAAAGCGAGAGATTCCTCTTTATTGTGGCTGCTGCCGCTTCTTCCCTCCCACTCTGCTTGGCTCTCCCCCAAAAAGCTAAAGCTAAAGCAAAAGCAAAGCTCTACCTGCAACTGCAATCGAGCGAGCAGTCCGAGTCGCTCGAGGAAGGGTGTACCAAACGACCGAGAGATCGCTGTTCGAGGCCGAAACCGGGTGACTGAGCTTGCATTTTCGCCGAGACCATGGTTTCCCTATCGCAGATTCCGGCACGCTCCGCCGTCGATCTGGCGAGGTCCAAAGCCACCGGCGCTCGATCCATGCGGACCCTGCGCTCCAAGTTCTTCCTCCACGCCGATCTCCCGCCCTCCGACGCCTCGTCGCTCACCGACTCGGGCGACATCGACCTCGCCCGGCTCGTGGGCTCCCCTACCTCCTTCCGCGACGCCCACGAATTCCTCGACCTCTCGCAGGCGTTCAGCGATCTCTCTGCCTGCAGCAGCGACATCTCGGGCGAGCTCCAGCGCCTCGCCTCGATTCCGGCCGGCTCTGACGAGGCCGATCGGGACGACGCTGCCTCCCCGCTGGAGCTGGAGGTAGGGCTGGCGTTTGGGGAACGGCTGTCGGAGGAGGAAGAGATTCTAGGGTTTCTGGAGAGCATGGACGCAGAGGAGCTCGAGCCGACGATCAGCCTGTTCATCTCGGCTCTCGGATCGCCGTCGGTCTCCGTCCGGCGGAGTGCCACCGGAAAGATACGCCTTCTGGCGAAGAACCGGGAGGAGAACCGCGAGCTGATCGGCCGCGCGGGGGCAATCCCTCCTCTGATCGGCCTCCTCCGCTGCCGCGATCCGGCGACGCAGGAGTACGCTGCGACGGCGCTGCTGAACCTCTCGCTCTATGACGCGAACCGAGCGGCGATCGCGGCCGCCGGCGGGATCAAGCCGCTTGTCTATGCGCTGAAGACAGGGACGGCGGTGGCGAAGGAGAACTCGGCGTGCGCCCTCTCTAGCCTGGCAATGATTGAAGAGAACAAGTGTTCGATCGGAGCCGCCGGTGCCGTGCCGGCGCTCGTGGCGCTCCTGATCGGCGGGTCGGCAAGGGGGAAGAAGGACGCTCTCACGGCCCTGTACAAGCTCTCGTCGCTTCACCGGAACAAGGAGCGAGCGGTCACCGCCGGGGCCGTCAAGCCGCTCCTGGAGTTGATCAACGACCGCGGCTCCGGCGTGGTCGAGAAGGCGGTGGTGGTGCTGAGCAGCTTGGGGACCCTCGCAGAGGGGAAGGCCGCAATCGTGGAGGATGGGGGCATCCCCATTTTGGTGGAGGTGATCGAGGATGGGACGCAAAAGGGGAAGGAGTTTGCGGTGGCGACGCTCTTGGGTCTGTGCGCGGATATCGTGTGCAACCGCACGCTGTTGGTGAGGGAAGGAGGCATCCCGCCATTGGTGGCGCTATCGCAGACGGGAACGGCGAGGGCGAAGAACAAGGTCACAGACAGTAACCCCAAAAGAATTGTTTTTTTGTTTGTTTTCCATTTAACAATTCATCCATATTATCTTTTCGTGTTGGGGTTCTTCCCCTTTCATTTATTTTTCTGAGATTTGTATTAGAATATTAGTCCCGTGGAAATTGGTGCTTACTAGTTACTATGTACTTCTGCAGTTTTCTTTTTTGCTATCTAGGGAGGCGTTGAAGAGGGTACTCCACTAGTAGCACCTGATGCCACCCGTTTTCCTTCTCATTTTTTATTAATTTCCAAAATTTCAGATATATTTTTTTCTCTGCGTGATCTATATTCTATTCTATACATAATTGTTTTATTTATGGGCGTTTGGTGGAAGCACCATGTTGCTTTTATGTCCTTCATAGCGTTGTTTTTTCGTTTTTTATTTTTGTTTATTTATTAATTTTTCTTTTTCGCCGTTGGGTGTTGTAATTGGGAGGTTATTAATTTATCATCTTTAATGATGATGGCTTCTCCGAAGTTGGTTTTCGACTGGAGATCTTCAGGATTCGTTTGCTAGCTAAATAAAAAAAAATTGATGTTTTTCCGACGGTTTTGTGGTTGAAATTGTTTGGTTGTGGGTATTTGAAAATTGGTATTAGTCTCTGCAAGCAACAGAGATGAGAGATATTGACGGGGGCGTTTGGATTGCAGGCAACGTCTCTTCTTCGGTATCTGCGGGAGCCACGACAGGTGAGTCATGCGCAGGACGAGACATTGGATGGTTCACCAACTCCTTGAGAGGATGAGGTATTAATGATCTTAACTGACTTATCCAGGATGGTTTTGATGTAAATAGAAAGGAAGTAGCTTTTCCACTTCTCTCACGGTGTACAGCTTGCATGATGATGGCACCGCAGTTTGATCCACAGCTATTTTCCCCATCTGGGTTCCCTTTTCCTTCCTTTTTCTTGCCTCCCGTTTTTTGTAGAAGAGGAGTTTGGTTTTTGGAAGTATTGCCCTTGCTTATGGTTCATGACTTCTGAAAGAAGATGATGGTGGGCGAGGTGTGTTGTACAGGTCACTCTTTTGTTTGCTTTTCAATTTCTTTGTTGGTTGGTTGGTCCGATTTACCTTTTGATCTTGTTGAATGCTTGATCCATCTTATGTAGCTGTTTACTTTAAAGTCATGACTTTGTTCGGGTGTTGGTCCTAGACTTTCTTCGGGTGATGGTCCCAGCCCAGAGAGAGAGAGAGAGAGAGATTATGGGCAGGGGATGTTGACGGTTTGGACTCGTATGGGATGTAAATAACACATTTGACTAATCAGATTCAGATTTGGATGATGAAGAGCTCATACCAGATCTGTTTTTTCACATGTAAACGGATTCAGATATCTGTCAAATTCGGATACTTGCCGGGTTTGGTAGCAAAAAGTCGAATTCATATCCTCATCCAATTATAATCAGATATGATTTTGGCTTATCAAATGAAACTAAACTGAAGATAAAATCCGATTCATTGATATCCTTAATGCAATATGATGACTGTGGCTCCAAAACTGGGGAATGTGTGTGTGTGTGTGTAAGTAGTGAGCATGATGCTGCGACCGGAGGGCACAGTTTTGCCCCTAGTGCATGTCCAGGTGAATGTGTATCATCAGGTGTGATGGTGCGGTCAGGTCTTAGGAGTAGGGATGTGAACTGATTAACTGAGAATGGATCTAGTAAAATGACGGGTTGGAATCTTAACGTAAAACGCTTAATAAAAAACGTGAAACGTGTGTTGCTTTGCAATATCAAAAGTCAAGGTACCCTAAAAGATCCTATCCTCGAGGATCTATATTGATCCTAGATGTCCAACTCATGCTTCTCCACTGATCGAATTAGTTCACATTGAGGTGAGGATGTGGACTAATCTTGACCATTGGTTGGATGGCTAAGACTCAATTTAGAATGAACCCCATTATATGTTGGATAATGATGAGATCATGAGATTCGTTATCCAAAGCAGCTGTGGATCACACAACATGGAAGAGGTGTTGCTTCCATGTAAAATGTTTTATTCTTTTTTTTTTCCAAGGCATAAACTGTTTGATTCTTACCCAATTTGAAACGTTGACATGAATGTCGTTGATTAATGTAGGTGCGTTTCTAACAGTATCCAAAAACTGAGCTGTGATTTTATTATCGTTTTCAAGTCTTTCTAAAATAAAATATTAAAATTAAAGTAAAAGAAAAAGGTTATGAAATTAAGAAAAGATGCCTGCATTGGACGACCTCCCGTGACAGGTGCAAACAAGACGGGTACTTTTATGTCACAGAGAAATGGCTAGAAGGATATAGGAGGCGAGGGCATGGTGGCACCATCGCAGATTGAAGTATCCCCCCAGTGACCGCTCCTGCTTCAACCCACCAACACCAACTTCTGCCAGATCTAGCGGTCGATCGTCTATTTTGCCAGATAAAATAATATTTATTATTATTTTTAAATTGAAAATTTAGAGGGCTTAATCAGAACTCGGGCCGGGTGCGAATCTGGTATAAAATTTCACAAACTATACCCAGGTCCATGTATTAATCAAATCTTTGGGTCCGGACCTAGGTCTTAATCGAGTCTTCCTATTTGTCACCATGCCTGCACCCCATAGGGTTTGGTCTGGGTAAACCTCTATTGACACCCTCTAATACCAACCTCCTTGGGGCAGTATGCATTGTTTAGCCAAAACTACATAAAAAACAATGAATTCCCAAAGGCATGCTTATGAAAAGAGATTAGGATGTCTTTGATTCTCTCAGATCTGAAATCCTTAGTTACTAAACCTAATGTTGTGTTTGAATCCCTCGAATCTCAGATCAAAGGGTGTTTTGAGTAGAGATTTGACAACCTTAACATCGAACTTAAAATCCATGGATTCGGAGGCCTTTTGGCTCGGTCTGAGATCCTCAATTTGCATGGAGTTTTATCGAGGCATGCACACCATGCCTTGATCCTTGTGACCAAGGATCTCTTCAAAGATCTACAGTAACCAAACGCACCCTAAGATTTTTGTGATGGAGGGGATTATTATAAAAGGGATCTCAAATCGTTGGATCTGAGATCTTTCATTTGAGAAAAGTTAAATCAAAGTATGAACGTCATGCCTAGGGCTGTCAAGCGGTCCGATTTATATTTGGATACACTACCCGACCCAAACACAAACCCGAATTCCTGGTTATGGGCATAAAAAGTGCGGACCTGAATGATGTTTGGGTTGACCCAAACCTGACCCGTGCAATATTCACACTGGGTTTGGGTCTTGATTTACCGACTCAAGTATTATATATTTTTAATAAAAATAAATTTCTAAAATTATACGAGTATGGGATTGAGATCCTATTTTTGTGACCAGATAAAACTCGAGCTCGAATCTCGAATCTCGAATCTGAACCCTGTTATTTGTTATATGGGTTGGGTCCGGGTCAACCCCAACCCGGCCCGTTGACGGCCATAGTCATGCCTTGATCTGCGTGCCCATAGATATCTTTCAAAGATCCGCGGTGTTCGAATGTGCATACAGCCCAAAGGAGCAGGCAGCAAAGGACGGGGTGAGGATGACGTGGGTCTGTGACTTGTGGCTTTCAATGTGAAGGAATCCAGATCCAAAGAGCGTGTGATGGACAAAGAAGTCAGGCAGTTCTTTTGTCGCCTTGCGTCGGCTGTCTGTGGTTCGCAAGGACATGGTGATGGCTCTACCATGGACGGCATCAACCGCCTGTTCCCTACTCCCATTGAAGTACTTACCTAGTTTGACCACCTTAATTTCTGTTGTTTTATTTATTGTAGAAGACAACAAAGGGTCCTGGTTTTTGAAAAGTTGATTAAAGCAATTAAGAATTACTTGGAGTAAGTTAGGAAAAGCCATCTGCTCTGCACACCTGGGTAGGTGAGTCGGTGTAGGGCATTCAAAGTTGAAGGACTCGCGAGTTCGATACTCAAGGTGTGCATCCTTTGTAGTGAAATCGAAATCAACCAGAAACTGGGGCATTGTCAACGTGGCACCTCTTGGGCTGTAATGAAAATCAGACGACAGTGGGGTTTTCTCATCAGGTATATGAAGGGGTTGCAGTTAGGGGGTGTCAACGGGTTGGGTTTGGTTCAGAACCATGTGTAAATCGGGTCTAATTGGTTCTACTCTAAGAGAAACCATACCCGGTAAAATAATATTTTTTACCATTTTTGCATTGAAAAATTGTGGGTCTTAATTGGGTCTTCTTATTTGTCACCATACCCAGACCTTATAGGGTTTGGTCTGGGTCAAGTCCGGGTAAACCCGACCGGCGATACGCAACAGCAAACACGCGACCGGATGACGCCAGGCGTGGCAGGAGACCACACCCTTATCAATAGACCCCAACGACTTTCAAAAGGTTCCGGCATGACAAGAGGCCACACCCTCTTTTTTCTTGTCTTATCCCCCTGCGGCAAGCATGCCACAAGGGACCTTTTCTGTTACAGGGTACAGACGCACCACTGGCACACTCCCAGGCGCCAGGGTATGGACGCACGTTAGTGATCTTTTGTTGCTTTCTATTGAGGGCGCCCCAGTTGTGGGGACCGCACCTTTTAGGGTTATAAATATCAAGGCTCCGTAATGTTTGGGGATATGAATGAAATGTGTTTTGCTTCCTTTCTCTCTGCCTCTCTCTCTCCCCTCGGCGTATCTCTTCTTCCCTCTTCTCGCCGCTCCTCTGCTCTCTGTCCGTTCCAAGGGTCCTCTTCTCTTGGCCGACTCCATAAGATCGACGTGGTTCTTCGATCTCTGGAACCCCCACGTTCTTGACGCCCCAGCATCGCTCCGCACCTCGTCTCTCTCTCTCTGCCGTCTGCAGGACCTGCCACACTCCCTGTGCAGAGCCTCCTTGGTGCCCCGCAGACGTCGCAGTTTGCTTCCTGCACCTGCTCACTGTTGTGCACCTTCCCCTTGCCACCCGCGTGCCTTGCGCATTCTGCTAAGCACCCCAGCTTTGCCTCCGCACCAGCGTCCCAACGCCCTAGTGCTGCATTTCTCAACGTGCTACCTCCCTCTCTTGTTGCAATCAACGCCCACGCGCACCGCGGATCAACCCCGCATGCCTCCCACCCGTTGTCCTTCCTACTGCAGCAGTGCGCCTCAACGCATGACCTTCTACTTCAGAACATGCAGGGAGGTTTTTCGGTCCTTCGCAGGCACGTCACTGGTAGCAGTCCTGCAGGAGCCCCCGCATACCACAGGGTCACCGATTGCGCATCCCGCATCGGTTCTCCATGCCCCAGCATGCCATTCCCAAGGTAAACTCCCTCAAGACATAATCGTCGCGCATCCATAGCGCAGGGTCGGGGCTACCCTCAGCGAGGAGGAGGCTTCCCCTTTGTGCCTCGAGGTCATCGGTCCGAAGCGCGGCCCATAATTGAGTTGCGTCGGTTCAGCCTAGAGCTTGCGTATCCCAGTGTAACTTCTCGTGAGCCATCCGACCCAACCGCGGACGAAGTATTTGAGCCTTCAAATCAACGAGATGTATCACCTTGGTATCAAAGCGAACCAACGCTCATGGACGTTCCTGAACCATCTATGGGATGTGAGCAAATTGAAGACTCACTACGCCATGGTGAACAGGCTCGAGCTTTGGCCAAGCAGACACAACTAGAAATGATGAAAGATCCGCAAACGAATGTTGAGAACTTTCAGCGTATACAACATACATTGACATTATTGACAGAGCGTCTCGAGGCGCTGAGCACCACCGTGCTCACAGGGCCAGGTGCAAGCGGCACCCAACAACAACGCATTAGACTTGGCACAGGCGGCGGCTTCGCCCACCCTCCGCGTCCCCAAGGGGCCGCAGGCCCAAGCTTGGCCGACCAGGCCAGCATGTTAGATAGAATTGAAGACGCAGCAGAATCCCTTATGGGCGAACCACCACGGTATGCATACGGCAGACAACAATACAGCTATGAGGCCAGGCCTAGGGTGAGATTCAAAATCCCAGTATTTTCTGGCATAAATGTTCGCGAATAGCTGTACAAGGTGGCACACTTTTTTACTTGCCACCGCACACCTCACGATGTCAAGGTCGACGAGGTTGTCGCCCATCTTAAAGGTAGCTCCCTCCAATGGTACCAGTGGATGGTCACCGTATGGGGAAAACCTGTATGGGAGCAGTTCATGACCGAAATCATGGAGTATTTTGGTCTAACGAGCCTCGTAAACTATCATGTCGATTTGAAAAACTTGCCATGGAAGGGTAGCCTTGAAGACTACCAAAACGAGTTCAAAGAACTCTGCACACTGCTTCCTCACATAGATGGAGAGACTTTATTGGGATCATACACGAGAGGACTGCGTGAAGAGCTTCAAATCAAAGTATTGGCCGCCAATGTCTGGACCCCTAAAGAAGCCTACAAGATAGCCCATTTGCATGATGAGAAACAGAAGTGGCTGGGAGCTTTGAAAAAGCCTCCCTGCCTATTCGAATATTATATAAAGGGAAAGACAAGCAAGTCGACCCCATGGTTTGTCAGAGGAGCCTCGCTCACCATCCCAAAGGTGGAATTCATCTCTCGAGCACAAAGAGAAGAGCACATCAAGAAGGGACTTTGCTTCAATTGCAACGAGAAATGGTCGAGAGACCATCAATGCAAGAAGTTTCATGTATACCAAGTACGAGAGGAAAGCAAGGAGGAAGAAAGGAGTTCCACTGAGTCAGAAGAATGAGCCAAGGATGAGAGTGAAGAAGATCCCACGCACGGGATCTCTTACCATGCCCTCTCTGGTGCACCTAGTCATCAGTCCATGAGAATACGAGGAAAGGCATGCTCCCGCGAGATTGATGTTTTGATTGACACTGGTAGCATTCATAATTTCATCTGTGAGAGCCTGGTGTTGTCCTTAGGGTGTCAATTCAAGGAACACCTAGCATTCGACGTGATGGTGGGAGACGACTCTCACCTCAAATGCAGAGAGGTCTGAGCTGACGTGCCGCTGAGACTGCAAGATAACGGGTTCACAGTAGACCTATATGTGATACCCATAAAGGGGGCAAATGTTGTCCTCTGGATGCAATGGTTGAAGGGACTCAGACAGGTCGACTGAGATTTCTCATCCATGGAGATGGAGTTCAAGAACGAAGGAAAAGAGGTCAAACTAGCAGGGGCCAAGGCCTCCACTGCCAACGCCACCGAATCCATGGTGGCTCTCAAGCTCTTACGAGGCAGCCACACCGCCTACCTGCTTACTACCCAGACCATGAGTGCAATCACAGAGAACCCTCCCCGGACAGTGGCGCCAGGACTAGCAAAGTTGTTGAAGCACTTTGCTGATGTCTTTAAAGAACCATGTGGGTTACTGTTCACCAGGTCCCAGGACCATAGGATTCTCCTTAAACCAGAAAGTGGTCCAGTATCTGTGCTACCCTACCAATACGCACATTCTAAAAAAAGAGAGATAAAAATATTGGTGCAAGAAATGGTGGATGAGAAGATCATTCGACCGAGCACGAGCCCTTACTCCTCCCCCGTTCTGCTGGTAAAAAAGAAGGACAGTGGATCACGATTCTGCATTGATTACCGCACTCTAAATGATATCACCATCAAGGACAAGTTCCCTATCCCAGTCATTGAGGAGTTGTTGGATGAACTTCATGGCATGATGGACTTCACGAAGTTGGATCTCAGATTTGGCTATCATCAGGTGCGAATGGGCGAAGAAGACGTTTTGAAAATGACGTTTCAAACACACGAAGGACACTATGAGTTCTTAGTCATATCGTTCGAGCTCACCAATGCATCAGCCACATTCCAAGGCATAATGAACGATGTGTTCCGAGGGGCCTTGAGAAAGAACGTGTTAGTCTTTTTCAAAGACATAGTGATCTACAATAAGTCATGAGAGGAACACTTGAAACACGTCAAGGAAGTTTTGGGCACAATGAGAAGCAATCGATTGCATGCGAAGATGTCCAATTAATGTTCGTTTGGCCAACAGGAGGTTGACTACTTGGTTCATATCATAACCGCGGGATCCGGGCCGATCTAGATAAGATCTGAGCCATGGTGGATTGACCCATACCGCAGACCATCCGGGGACTCTACGAATTTCTGGGTCTAACTTGTTACTATAAGAGATTTGTGAGGGGCTATGGACATCTAGCGCAACCCCTTACCAGTCTCCTCAAGAAGGACAACTTTCAATGGATAGCCAAAAGCACGAAAGCCTTTAAGAAGCTGAAGGTGGCTATGACACAGGCTCCAGTCCTGACGGTACCAGATTTCTCTAAGCCGTTCGTTATCCACATATGATAAGGAGATGTTGGCTATCATGCTAGCCATCGACAAATGGAGGCCCTACCTCCTTGACTGAAGATAAATTGTGCGATCAAACCACCGCAGTCTGAAGTTTCTTCGGAGCTAAAGGATGACCACCTCAAATCAGCAGAAATGGATAGCCAAAATTTTGGGGTATGATTTTGACATCAAATACAAAAAGGGGCTTGAAAACATGGATGCAGATGCACTATCTAGACTGTTTAAAGACACACACACATTGCAAGCATATACCACTTTTACAAGTGACATGAAGAGCAAGGTGTGTAAGTGTCAAGAGCAGAATGGTGAGATCCCGAAGAAGATCAAAAGAGTCCAGGAGGACCCCCAAGCCCACCCCCACTTTCAAGTCAGAGGGGGTGTCCTTTACTATAAGGGAATGATTCACCTTCCAAGTGGTGAGGAATTCACCAGAGATCTCATCAAAGAGTGTCACGACACTCTCCAAGCTGCCCATGGGGGGTTTTGAAGACCTACCAGAAGCTCAAAAAATTATTTTTCTGAAAGAGAATGAAAAGGGAAGTCCAGACCTATGTAAAGGAATAACCAATTTGTCAGGCCAACAAATACGACAGGATCAAGCCTCCAGGATTACTCCAACCCTTGCCCATTCTGAAAGGGGCATGGCAGGATGTCTCGATGGACTTCATTGAAGCGCTTCCACCATCCAGTAAGAAAGAAATCATTCTTGTCGTGGTAAATCGCTTTACCAAATATGTGCACTTCACAACTCTCCCAAAAGAGCACACCACTCCCAAGGTATTGGGTGCATTCCTAGAGAGCGTAGTCAAGCTACAAGGGCTACCAAAAAGCATCATCAGCGATCAAGATCTGCTCTTCCTGAATTAGTTATGGGAAGAATATTTTTAGAAGAATGGGACTAGGCTCCGATTTAGCACAACCAACCATCCCCAAACAGAGGTAGTTAATCGAGTCCTTGCCACATACCTAAGATGCTTTACAAGCGAATGACCATCCCAATGGGTTGCTTATCTTATCTGTGTTGAGTATGCTTACAATGCAAGCTTCCAAACCTCCATCGGCATCACACCCTTTGAAGCATTATATGGGTACCCACCCCCCTCCATTCTCTCATACGAACATGGGAGTGCTGATTCGCTGAAAGTGGATCATGAGCTTCAAACCCGTGATGAGGTTAGAGCCAATCTCTGACGAAACATCACTCAAGCACAACAGAGGATGAATCACATATATGATAAAGGGTGACTAGACCAGGACTTCAAAAAATGGCTGGGTATGGATAAAACGAGCACAGAGAAATCAGAAGATCCTATTTGGTCAGCCCTACACCAAACTACTTCGAAGGTACTATGGGCCTTTTCGGATCAAGAAGAAAGTTGATAGGGTGGCTTACTTCCTGGAGCTACCCCAAGAGGTCAAGATCCACCCAATATTTCATGTGTCTCGACTAAAACCAT
Organism: Nuphar pumila; assembly: GCF_984573655.1. Taxonomy (NCBI): domain Eukaryota; kingdom Viridiplantae; phylum Streptophyta; class Magnoliopsida; order Nymphaeales; family Nymphaeaceae; genus Nuphar; species Nuphar pumila. The sequence continues at coordinate 15,924,971 of NC_143249.1, read as the reverse complement.
TTTACGGGACACCCCCAACCACCATTGAAGTTCCTCATGACAATGAAGCCCAACTACCCACAAAAATTCTGAAAACCAAGAGAGTACGACGTGAAGGTGGATGATTAGTCAAGAAACATTTGATCGAGTGGGACAGCGGTGACACAAAGACAACAAACTGGATATGGGAATGTGAGATCTAGAGGGACTATTCAGGATTCTTGGCTTGAGGGCAAACCATGGCGGAAGCATGGTGGAGTTGGTACACAACAACAAACACACGACCAGATTACGCCAGGCGTGGCAGGAGGCCACACCCTTGTCGGTAGACCCCAGTGGCTTCCAGAAGGTTCTGAGCGTGGCAAGAGGCCACACCCTCTTTTTTCTTGTCTTATCCCCCTGCGGCAAGCATACCGCAGGAGACCTTTTCTGTTACGGGGTACAGACGCACCACTAGCGCACTCCCAGGCGCCAGGGTACATACGCACGTTAGTGATCTTTTGTTGCTTTCTGTTGAGGCCGCCCTAGTTGTGGGGACCACACCTTTTAGGGTTATAAATATCAAGGCTCTGTAATGTTTTGGGATATGAATGAAATGTGTTTTGCTTCCTCTCTCAATCCCCTCGGCGTATCTCTTCTTCCCTTTTCTCATCGCTCCTCTGCTCTTGGTCGGCTCCATAAGATCGACGTGGTTCTTTGATCTTTGGAAGCCCCGCATTCTCGATGCCCCAGCATCGCCTCACACCTCATCTCCCTCTCTACCGTTTGCAGGACCTGCCACACTCCCTGTGCAGAGCCCCCTTGGTGCCCCGCAAACATCGCAGTTTGCTTCCTGCACCTGCTCACTGTCGTGAGCCTTCCCCTTGCCACCCGTGTGCCTTGCGCGTTTTGCTAAGCACCCCAGCCTTGCCTCCGCACCAGCGTCCCATCGCCATAGCATTGCGCTTCTCAATGCGCGGCCTCCCTCTCTTGCTGCAATTGACGCCTGCACACACTGCGGCTCAACCCCGTGTGCCTCCCGCATGTCGTCCTTCCTATCGTAGTTGTGCGCCTCAACGCACGACCTTCTGTTTCAAAATGCATGGGGAGGTTTTTCTTTCCTCCGCAGACACGTCATTGGTAGCAGTCCCGAAGGAGCCCTCGCATACCACAGGGTCATCGATTGCGCATCCCGCATCGGTTCTCCCTGACCCAGTAGGCCATTCCCAAGGTAAACACCCTCAAGACATAATCCCCGTGCAGCCATAGCTCGGGCTCAAGGCTACTCTCAGCGAGGAGGAGGCTTCTCCTTTGTGCCTCGAGGTCGTCGGTCTGAAGCGCAACCCCACTACAAGAAAAATGCTAATTAGCGACGAAAATTTGCGACAGATTTTTTTCGTCGCAATTTTACGACGGATTAGCGAGCGAAAACTATTTGTCGCTAACATTTGAAATATTTGCAAAATTAGCGACGAAAATATCTTCATCGTTAAATCCGTCGCTAATTAGCGATGGATTAGCGACAACATTTTTTTGTCACCAAAACACTACAAAAATTGCTAATTAGCGACGAAATTATAGAGGGAATTTTTCTGTCCCTAATCCGTCACTAATTAGCGACGAATTAGGGACAAAAAAATTCTCGCTAATTCCGTCGCTAATTTTTTATTTAAACTGTCCTGCCTGAGGCGCAAAATTTTCCCTCCCCCCGTTCGAAATTTTTTCTCCCTCTGTTTTTCCCTCCCCCTGTTCGATTTAAACCATCCCCACCTGAGGCACTTCTCAGGACGCCAGAAGCCCCGCCCTTCCTCTAACGACGCGCAACAACCTCTCGCACTACGGAGGTCGACCTTCTCAGGCACCTCTCGCACCACGCGCAACTAATTTGCTTATTTTTTTCGTTAAAGCATAGGGGTGGTGCTTGTGTTTCCAGGTTCGTTCTATGGGTTCTTCGATCGCAACCGTGGAATGTTGGGTAAGTATTGTTGCGATGATTTGAAATAATTCGCTAAATTTTTATTTTTATTTAACGGATAGAGATGTTGTTAGTTGGTGCTCGTGTTTCTAAGTTTGTTATTGAGAAAGGAGAATGTCTTTTTAGACGATTGATAGTAAAGGGACATGCTTATCTTGGATTATTTTTTAGCCAAATCCAGAACAATTCACAAGAGAATCAGTATCAATTCACTTGAATCGTTGGTCAAAAGATTCAGGCCGATACCGATACTGACAACACTGAAATGAATAGAAACGATCGGTTGGCAAGGTTAGGAAAGTTGGAAAGAAAGATGTAAATACTTGGGTTAATGCCAACATTACCGACTCCGGCGGGCCCTGCTTCGTCTCAGATTGCGTGCTGCTCTGCAACGATCCCTCCATCCCCGTCTTCGTCTCCTCCTACTCGGACACCAACGACACCTCCATCCTCCGCGTCGTCGTCCAGCCCGATGCCTTCTGTAAGTTCTCCCCTGTCAACCCTGGCTACGTTGTCTGCCTTGACCGCTCTTCCCGACAGTGCCCCTCGCCAGTCTCCACCGCCCGTCCCGCCTCTCTCTCGCCGAATCCCGTCTCCACTATGACCCCTTCTCTCGCCGTGACTAGCTCGCTGCAAAAGAGTGTCCCGACGCCGGAACGCGCCGGTTTTGTGCAAAAAAAATTGCTCCCTGCCAGAGAACGCACCGGCAGCGAGCAATTTTTTTTTAAATTTTTTTTTTTAAATTTAACGACGGATTAGCGACGAATATTATCCATCGCTAATTTAAAATAATGAAGGACTCGTGATGGATCATATTTGTCGCTAATCCGTCGCAAATTAGCGACAGATTTAGCGACGGATAAGTTCTGTCACTACTTAGCGTCGAAAAATTCGCGATGAAAGTTATCTGTCACTAATCCGATGCTAATCCGTCGCTAAACAGTTTAGTGATGGATTAGCAACGGATTAGCGATGGATTTAGGTCGTCGCTAATCCACAGGTTTCTTGTAGTGCCTGTAATTGAGTTGTGCCGGTTCGGCCTAGAGCTTGCACATCCCAGTGTAACTTCCCGTGAGCTGTCCAACCCAACCTCGGACAAAGTATTTGAGCCTTCAAGTCAACAAGACGTATCACCGGTTGACACCCCTAGTTGCAGTTGGTCGGATCTAAGTATTATCAAGTTCCATCTTATCAGATCTAACTTAAAGGGACTCAGATTTGGATTCCAAGTTGGACAGCTATCGGATATAATTGGGTCAGATAATCCATCAAATTCAGATGCAAATCTGTATAAAATCTGAATTTGATAATTAATCTGATCCTGTTTGCTTTACCAAATCCGATTAATCATATCTGGATTCAGTTGGATATCAGACTAATCGGATGTCCGGCATATCAAGCCTTTCAAGTTTCAATCCAAGAGAATTTCCTTCAAAAGGAAAACAATGTAATTTGACTTGAACGTATTTGAAAGGAATGCATCTTAAAATGGTTTTCATGAGCTTATCCACATTATGGTTTCAACGCACATGAATGAGTACCACAAAGGGGTTAGCATAGTTGAAGTGGGCCTCGGCTATCAGACGGGCCGGCAGTCAAGGTTCGACTCTCGCGGGTGTTACCCTCTTGTGTAAGCAGAAGCGCAACATCGGACTTGGGGTGAGGGTCCTAACTTTGATGGTTTACAGTGCCAGAGAATCTGATCCAAAATTTTCACCAAATCATTTCAAAGTTTTTGTTCAAAAGATGAATTAAACTAGTTGATCTTAACTTTTAAACAACCTAAAATTTTAGTTAATAGGACATCGAAGTAGAGAAATAACCAAAACATGGTGACTTATTCAATAAAAATCTTATTTTTTAGATAGAACCCACTTTGAGTACATTTTTGACCCTCAAAACAATAATTTGATTTACACTTAAATGATGAATCATTTAAGTATAGGATGTTAATTTTTCAATGCACCAAACTGCTCCTTGATTTGACATCCACATGAAAAGTTATTGTCAAAAAAATTTAACCAATCAAGCATGTTTCAGCTTATTGCTAACGATAATTAAGGATTATTGTTAGGAACCCGTTGTTAGCAGGTCTCGAATTATCGTTAGCAATTCTCTAAAGTGTCATTAACACTTTAGTAGTGTTATTAGAAGTCCATTTGGCTCATTTGGACTACATTAATGCATAGAATGAAGATAATCCTCTAAAAACCTCTTATCCTTATCCTAGAAGCTCGAAAATTGGATTAACTGAACCTAACCCTTATTCTGAAAGTCTTAGAAAATTAGATCTCGCCACATCATCCATGGGCAGATCTAGAACTCAAGATCTCAGTTAAACATGCTTGGCATCCGTATCCATAGAAAAATCTATAATATAACCTTGATCTCCCTGGCCCATCATCTAACACTTGAGATCAAGGAATATTGATACCCTATTGCACTCACTACTTACCCTAGCTTCCTAGAGCCCAGTATCCTAACTCTGCTTAGGTAGGTCCAGTCCAACTGAACCCAATTAATCCGATTTAGGTAGATTACTTGTCTCACTTAGCCTCTTAGAACTGACGCCTAGCCGAAGTGTTGCTAGAATCTCCAAGTGGGCTTCTACATTATAAGAAAGAGCTATCAAGCTCGAGGTGAGATTCAATTTATTTTGTGCTTTTATTTTCTTAAATTTTATCATTATAAGTGTAGATTTTTTCTTAAGTTAGTATACTTGTGTTTTTGTGTTTTTTATAAACCTTGGTGGTAGCTCATACCATCAAACTCATCTTTCTATATAATTTATGCACGAGGTATGATCTCTCTTACAAGCTAAAGCTTAAACATTGAAGATTTTGAGTTCCTGGTGTGATTGATCTGTCCTCGATGAAGAAATAAAGGATCACAACTTGAAGAGCAGACCTCACAATTCTTTCATCTTATATTTGGATTCAATTTTTCAAATCCAAATCATTTTCAAATAAAATTCTCTTTGTGGCTTTTAAAATTTAGGAAAGAATTACATATTCGCTACTAAGTTCAATATAAAAGGTTTTATGGGTGCAAGCAATAATGTTAGACTAAGAAAATAGCTTATGTGGCCAGTTATTGATCGAAAAATGGCTACAAAAACTTTAGTTTTTTTTTTTTTTGATAAATGTCAAGATTTGGTTTTTTCGGCCAGCTACCGAATGAAAAATGGTCGGGTTAGTACCCACCTCATCAAGTGCTACAAGTCCATCCATTTTCCAGACAATGGCTTTTCGAAAAAATGGCTAACTTTTTTTTTGTGTTTTTTTCATATTTTTTCAGCTGGACAACATTAAAAAAATGATCGGGCTAGTGCCCAGCTTATCAAGCTGCACTAGTTTGGCCATTTTCTAGTTAGTGGGGGCCATAAAATGACTGTCCATTTTTTTTTCTTTTGTTTTTTAGATGTTTTTTAATTTGTTTTCACTTTTCAGCCATTTTCCTAGCCAGTAGCTGCCAATTTTTTAGTTAGCTATTAGCCAAAAAAATGGGCAGGTTGGTACTAAGCTCATGAGACGGTACCAACCCATAGGCATGCACAATGAGCCAAGCTGGCTTGGGTTTGACTCAGGCAGTAAATGAGCTAAGCTTGTATACGCTCTTAGGCTCGGATCGAGAAAATGAGCCGATCGAGCCTGATCAGTCTATTGAGCTCTATAAGGCTCGGTTCATGGATATTTCAAACCTGTCTCACCCCTTCTCGAGACCCACCCTTTCTCGAGCCATGTCCCTTTTCTCGAGCCCGGTCCACTTCACACACTCTCTCTCTTCCCCTTTCTCTCTCTTCTCTCTTTTTTGTTCTCTCTCTTCTTCTTTCTCGCGTGGTAGAGGAGTGTGGTGGAGCAGGGCAAAGGAGGTCCTTTTTGTCTCGTTCTTCCCAGTTGAGGCCTTGAGAGGAAGAGGAGCACAACAGAGAAGGTCGATGAAAAGCGGTGGAGGAGGTCGTCTTTCTCGTTCTTCCCGGTTGAGGCCTTGAGGGGAAGACTCTTGTTCTTCCCTTCTATCTTTCTCATTCTTCCTGATTGAGAGGTGGGGAAGACTCTTTTTCTCTTCCTTTCCTTTTTTCCCTTGGTCTTTCTCATTTTTTTTTTATTGAGGAGAGAGGGGAAGACTCTCTCTGCTTGTTGAGTGTGGTCCAAGCTGGCCCGGGCTCAGTTCATTGGGCTCAAGATGAGCTTAACGAATCGAGTCAAGCTTGGCCCGGGCTCGACACGAGCTGAGCCTAAACACTAGTGGTTTAGGCTCGGGCCAAGCTCGAGCCAGGCCTGAGCACTATTTTACTTGGGTGAGGCGAGTTGGAACATAACAAGCTCAACTCATGTGCATCCCTACCAGCCCGACGATTTTTCAATCAGTAGCTAGACAGAAAATGGCTGGCCATTTTTTTTCCCTATGATTTGTCATGTGTTTTTTTTTAGCTTTTTGGCGACTTTTGGGTTAGCCATTGATCGGGCTGGTGTAGACAATACCACTCTGGCCATTTTCTGCTAGCCATGGGCTGAAAATAGCCAATTAATTTTTTTATTTTTTATTTTTAATTTTAAATTTTTCATAATTTAAAAAAAAAATTGTCTTTTGGGTTCGACACCAACTGAAAAATGGCCAAGCTGGTACTGCCCTTGTTAGCCATTTTCTGGCCAATGGCTGTCGAGAAAATGGCTGGCCATTTTTTTCAGGTTTTTGTTAAATTTTTAAGTTGAAAATTCAAAACATGGCTTTTAAGGTTTTGACGCACCCAAATGCAAAGAAAACCTGGTTTTTAGTAAATCAGGTTTGCCAAAACAAGGTTTACAAGCAAACTAAGTTGTTGAAGAACCTGGTTTTGGTTCTTGTCATTCAAACGAGGCCTGTTCTCACAATATTTTTTCTTCTTACCATGCTTACACTACGGTAAACATTAGGCTCTGTTTGGGAGCATGTTACCATAGAATTTGTAGTGTAATCAGAGACACGGTTATCTAATGTGGCACTCATCTCACGGATTTGATGGTCGGGAGTCAACATTTTAGGCAGGGAAACAGCCAACTCCAACTCCTTCAAATTACCCATTTGAACTCTTCTTAAAAAGATGACATATTTGCAACTCTTTGAATGACAAGGATATCGGTGGGTTCCTAAATTTTTGAAGGTTCAAAATTTGTATCTCATTTACATCAGTAAATCTTATATTCACCTATTTTACTTCAATAAACAATAGGATTTTACCTTAATAAATCTTAAATTTTTATGTTATATATATATATATATATATATATTATAAAAAAAATATACATATAAATACAGGCCGAACTAAGGCCTAATTTATAGGCCCTAGCCCAGTAGGAAATCAGGAGTTACAAGCCTGCTTGAATCCTTGAAAGAGTTATTTATGATTCTAAACAAAAGAGGGAGTTAGCAACTCCTCTCAAATCCATTTTTCTTGAGTTCGGGTAGTTCTACTCTCCCCCCCTCCAACAAGTTCTCGAACAGAGCCTTAGAGGTCTAACTTTTGACCTATTTACAAAATCACACTTAATTTTTGATATTTTACAAACAGCCGACCTGGGCCAGCAAAATAATTCTTAAAATCTCTCCTCTTCATTCAAATGAGTTTACCAACGGTTAAGCTGAGTAAAATTACTTGGTAGCCCCTTTTATATTTTTTTAACATTAACCATTGATTTCAGTCAAAAGCGAGGGAATAATTACCTGTGAGAGGAGTGAAAGAAGCTACTCCCTCCCCTCAATAGCTGCTGGTGTGGGTCTTCTTCTGAACTCAATGCACCATCCATCTAGATTCACTACCTAAAACAGATTTGAAAATCTATCTTTCAATTCTTGTTCTTCCACCCACACGTCCCACAAAAAACTTGTTGCATTGACCTTCCATAATCCTACCTTCACTTTTATTGATCCCAAGAAAACCTTTACAAAATCCGAGCTGTTTTTGCAGCCTGTATCCTGCACCCATTGCCATGGCTAGGGATAGCAGTGGAACTAGGGAATCTGGGCCCCACCCTGTTTGGACCGACGATAGAGGACATTAAATAGAGAATGAACCGGGGATCCGTCGGGGGAGGGATGATCTTACTCTTGCCTCCTCTTCGTCTCCTATCCCTCTTAAGGAAATTACTATTATACTCTTATTGTTATAAAATTATATATATATATATATATAACCTTAACATAAAACCCTTTTATAAATTTCTCTTCTCTTCTTTCTCTAACAAACAGTGCAAACTCACATTTCTCTCCTCTCCTTCTAACGGACGGTGTTTGAACTGGGGATGAAGAGAGAATGAAACGGAAAACAGAGCAATGATGAAGGTTAAAATGAAAACCCATGCAAAGATGGAAGCAGGGATGGAGGATTTTTTTTTTTTTGAGATGGGACGAGGGTGGAGACCTTGTCATTAACACCTTCCCCGGTCCACAGACATCGCTAGCCATGGCCACCCTTTAACTTTAACTCCGTAATTCTCTCTTACGAATTTTGGAACCAAGTTATCCACTGAGCAGATCACCCACCACCATTTAATAAGAAAGGCCTGATTCACCCGACAAATATCACGTATACCTAGCCAGCCGATTTCAATTGCCAATTAACCAAACCGATTTAAATTGGATCTACGTAACAAAATTTAACCTGGAAAATAGGAAGGTAGACTAACACTTGATGTCACATGGTTTGAATACATCCATCTTACGTGTTTTGCGTAGAGACAACTCTTAGATCGTTCTTTGTTCTAGAGAGAGAGAGTATCCCCCGAACAGGGGAGTAAGCTACATCTCATGTTCGGGGGTCCCAAAGAGCACCACGTATGTAAGCATGTGCGTCTCGTATTCCCATGTTTGTCAACATTAATTAGCGTTGGAGTTTGATGCGATTGCAAAGACTTAAGTACCCTCTCTTTTATTGGTGCAAAAAAAAATGACGATTCTTGAAAAAGAGAGGTTGTAAAGACTTAAATGCCCTAAAGATGATTATTTAAGACCCAGTCTCTGCACTGCAGGATTATCCGAGAAAGAAATCTCCCCTGAAGGAGGCCATGAACATCAACCCTCTTACTCTCTCTCTTCCTTTTATTTCTGCTTTTGTGCACATCTAGCAGAAGATCCTACATTGCTTCATCAAACACCGACTGACCTGCACATTGACTGTTATGGAGCCTAATTTAGAGTTTTTACCCTTACAGGATGAGGGTTTGGGGGCTCATCCCAGCGTGAGTAGCATCATTCAACTAAATAAGTTGTAGATCCTGATTCAGAGTTTTTACCCTTAAAGAAGAGGGGTCTGGGGGCTCCTCTCAGCGTGAGTAGCATCATTCAACTTGAAGAGTTATGGAGTCTGATTCAGAGTTTTTACCCTTACAGAAAGGGGGGTCTGAGGGCTCCTCCCAGCGTGGGTAGCATCATTCAACTTGATGAGTTGTGAAGCTTGATTTAGAGTTTTTGCTCTTATAGGAGGAGGGTTTGGGGGCTCCTTCCAACGTGGATAGCATCGTTCAACTTGATTCGTTGTGGAGCCTGATTCAGAGTTTTTACCCTTACAGAAAGGGGGGTCTGAGGGCTCCTCCCAGCGTGGGTAGCATCATTCAACTTGATGAGTTGTGAAGCTTGATTTAGAGTTTTTGCTCTTATAGGAGGAGGGTTTGGGGGCTCCTTCCAACGTGGATAGCATCGTTCAACTTGATTCGTTGTGGAGCCTGATTCAGAGTTTTTGCCCTTACAGGAGAAGGGTTTGGGGGCTCCTCTCAGCGTGGGTAGCATCGTTCAACTTGATTCATTGTGGAGTCTGATTCAGAGTTTTTGCCCTTACAGGAGAAGGGTTTGGGGGCTCTTCCCAGCGTGGGTAGCATCATTCAACTTGATTCGTTGTGGAGCCTGATTTAGAGTTTTTGCCCTTACAGGAGAGGGGTCCGGGGGCTGCCCCCCGGCACGGGTCTCGGGTGTCGTGGTCAAAAAATGCACAGGGTGTCGTGGTGAGAAAAATATATGCTTGTTCCAAGCAAGGTTGAAAGAAATCAATGAAAAATCCAACAAGGAGTATGCCAGAATCAAGATGTGGATGTCAAGCGAGATTCAAAAACACTATAAATCGCTATAACGATTTATGAAAGACACTACAAATCGCTATAGTGAGATCCAAAAACACTATAAATCGTTATAACGATTTGCGGAAGACACTACAAATTGTTATAGTGAGATCCAAAACCACTATAAATCGCTATAACAATTTGCGGGAGACACTACAAATCGCTATAGTGAGATCCAAAAATATTATAAATCACTATAGCGATTTGCGAAAGACACTACAAATCGCTATAGTGAGATCCAAAAACACTATAAATCGCTATAGCGATTTGCGGAAGACACTATAAATCGCTATTGAAAAGTCGGATAACACTATAAATCGTTGTGGGGCTCGTTGGAGACCCAAAAATACTACAAATCATTGTAGGAAAGCCCGATAATACTATAAATCGCTGTTGGAAGGCCCCAAAAAAATTTGGTCCGGACGGCGCTGCCTGGGGGGGAGCCCTCGGACCCCCCTCCTGTAAGGGTAAAAACTCTAAATCACGCTCCACAACTCATCAAATTGAATGATGTTACCCACGTTGGGAGGAGCCCCCAAACCCCCTCCTGTAAGGGCAAAAACTATGAATCAAGCTCCACAGCTCATCAAGTTGAACGATGCTACAGTCAGTGTGCAGGGCAGTCGATGTTTGATGGAGCAATGTAGGATCGTTTGTTGGATGTGCACAAAAGTAGAGAGAGAAGGGAGAAAGAGTGAGAGGGTTGATGTTCATGGCTTTCTCCAGGGAGAACTCTTTGCCTCCCTTGATTTCTTCTCTAGAGAGAGAGAGGGTTTTACAGTGTTTTTCGGAGAAAGAAGAAGGAGACTTTAAAGAGTCAACATCATCCTCGACTTTTTGGATGGAGGACATGTTTGTCCTTTTTTTGAACTATTTGTTTTTTCTTTTTTGAATGAAGGGCATTTTTGTCATTTTCTCAAACCATCACTTTATGAGAAGAATAGCAAGAAAGGGTACTGAAGTCTTTGCAACCACACCAGACTCCAATGCTTAGTGATGTCAACATACACGGGAATACGAACCCCATGTGCTTGTATACGTGGTGCTCATTCAAAGCCTCGAACACAAACTTGAGATTCAGTGAATCATCGGGGGGGGAGAGACATACACCACCCTCCCGTAACAAAGAGTATACAAAAAGGGATAACGTTTGGTACTAGTACTATGAGATCATGTCAACTCCTAAAGTCATAAGCGCAGGTTGTTTTGCTTTCATTGGACCTTGTTTTTTTTAATGAAAAACATGATTTTATAACCCGAGAAAGTATCACACATTGTAGACAGTTGATTTTTTAAGCTTTATAAAAACATATCTATATGTTGCAATCCGGTTATTTAAAAGCCGATTTGCAGTGAGAAAAACATATATATATATATATATATATATATATATATATATATATATATATATATATATATCACTTCTGTAAGGTTAAATGGTTTCATGAAAAACAACTAAAAAATAAAAAAATGAAAAAGGATGTGTTTGCACTTCAAATCACCATTACCAAATGTTATTCCATACAAAGAAAACGGTGAAAAGTTGTCACACTGCCCTTAGGTATTAATTATACCACACCACCATGATTGGCATCTTAAAAACACTTCTTTGTAACTCACTCACTCTCTCTCTCCTTTTCACATTGTTTTTTTCATTCAATTTATTTACCTTCTTTCTTTTTAATTTTTTTTTTTGTGAAAGAGAGATAAATATATATTGAATATAGTGGTATATGATTACATCAAAGGAGAGAGAGAGAGAGAGAGAGTTACAAAGAAGTAGTTTTGCTGAGAAGATATATTTTAAGTGGCTTAATGTATAAAACTTTTGGAAAATGGCAGTGATTATTGGACCTTAATTGGGACGCAGAATCCGTCTAGAAACATAATAATGTATTTTAAGTCAATGGGCAATTGTTAAAGTCCTTATTTTCATTCAAGAAAAATGATAAAAACAAATCATCATGCTTGTACTCTGACAAAAAATCAAGCCTAAATTATATTTTCATGACGAAGTATCTTGCTGAGGCGATAACCAAGCCCTTAGAGAGCACACCCAATGAAAGCATAACAATTATAATTTATGATTTTACAGAAGAATAAAACAATAAAATAAAACTAACTGCCAAACCAGGATCCTCAGGCATCTTGACTTTTTACCACTGCCGCTGCCGGTAAAAGATACACTGCGAGAGAGAGAGAGAGAGTTGAACTTTTCAATTTATGATTTTTTTTTTTTACCTGGCTAAGGGAAAGCCTTTGTTTTATAAAATCTTTAGATCCCACTGCCCACCTAGGAAATATGCGCCTGACTACTTAATTGCTTAAAGGGGCCCGCCATCAGCATATCACAAGTTATAGATGAAAAATTTGCCATGACCAAACACCATCACAAGTCCGAAATGCAATTATGTCCAATTCCATCAAATGACTAAATTATTATGAGTGAACATCATACCCTCACAGAGCAGAACATTCAACATAACAACTGGCTGGACCAATTAGTTTGGCTTGTAATGGCCACTAGTCCTCACATGAGCGCTGCAACTCTCTTTCAGAGCCAATACATTTTATTTCTCTGGGAGTCAGCAAAAAGTTCTTGCAAAAATTAAATTGATGAGTCTAAAACAATAAATTTTGTTTTACATACAATTTACAGAAAAACTGTCAAGTCAAGAGACCAAAACAATAAGCATTTTATTCAATATGGTTACTCTGCTAACCCATAATGATGAGAAAGAATATATAACTTGTGTTGAGTCTCTCATACCTAAAGATGCAAATTCATCCAGTTGAATCCAAAGTGAATTATTTACATAGACAAGGCAAACGTCACGCTCCACCTGTGAGCCTAACACACAACGGGTAGAAATCTTTGGCTTATCTACGTTCTCTTAACCAATTGAACAAAACCTTGCACTTTTACTTATCATGGTCAAAATGTTCAATACCATCCTAATAATATTTTGCTTATATGTTCGATTAAAAATATTTCAGCTGCGCAAAATTTGTGTAACCAAGATAAACCATCTTTGTCCTCATCAGTGGCATACATAATGAATAACAAGGTCTCTACGAATCTTTCTTCTCTAATTCCAATTTGTCACGGATTTATTTTTCTCAATAGGCCAGTGCAGCACAGTGGTCCTACTACAAGAAAAATGTTAATTAGCGACAGAAATAATTCATCACAAATTTGCGATGGATTGGGTAGAGAAAACTAGCCATCCCTAAAATTAGAATAACTTGTTGAATTAGCGACAAAATTTTTTTATCTCAAACTCCGTCGCTAATTAGCGATAAAAAAATTCCGTCTCAAACTCCGTCGCAACTTCGCGATGGATGATAAAAAAAAAATTTATCGCTAATTGGCGACGGATTATGAGACAAAAATTTTCCGTCGCTAATTTCTCCCGTAAAAGCCTAATGCGAGCCCCTTTCTTTCCCTTTCTTTTTTATTTCTTGCACGCAGTCACCTCCCGTCGTCTGAGTTCTCTCCTTCTGTCGCTCGTCGCCCGAGTTACTTCTTCCCTCACTCAATCTCTCTCACCGTTGTGTGCCGTCGCCGACCACCAACCTCGAACCCTCACTCACCTTCCCCGAGCCCTCTCTCCTTCCGCCGACCGTCGTGTGCCACCGCCGAGCACTGACTGCCGTGTGCTGCCGCCGACCATCGATCACCGTGTTACTTCTTCCCTCACTTACATTGTCGAACCCTCTCCCTTGATCGACGGCCGACCACCGAGTTCTCTCCTTCGATCAGACCCTGAACCCTTTCCCTCGCTCGACTCTCATAGTTGAACCCTCATTCACCTCTCTAGGTAACCTCTCACCCCCTCTCTCTTTCTCTTGTGTCTTCTTCTACTTTTGCTTTTGCTTCTCTTTTTTTTTCTGTCGACCGGCAAGGGCTAAAGCCCCTGCCATTTTTTCTGTCAGGTCGGCAGAGGAGACACCCTCTGCTGCTTGTGAAAATTTTTTCAATAGGGGCATTGGGCCTCTGCCCCATTTCTTCCGATCGGCAGGGGCTTTGCCTCTACTGCTTGGGTGTTTTCGTCAAGCGGAAGCAAGGTCGTTGCCCCACCCGTTCCTTCTTTTTCTCCAAAGAGGGGTCGAGTTCCCCCCTGCCTTTTTTTTCTTGGTTTTGAGGGAGGGGCTCAGCCCCTTCCCATTTCTCCTTCTTCGTAAGGGAGGGGCTCAACCCCCTCCCGTTTATCCTTCTTCGTAAGGGAGGGGCTGAGACCCCCTCCCTGTTGCTTGAGTTATGAGGGAGGGGTTCGGCCCCTCCCCCGTTCCTTCTTTGTTTTCATTTGGTCGGCAGGGGGCAGAGCCCCCTGTCCTTGGTTCTTTTAGTCGGCAGGGTGCGAAGCCCCTCCGCTCCCTGTCCACTTTGTTTCTTCGATTGACAGGAGTTCTGCCTTCCTGCTGTTGTCTTTTCTCGTCAGGCAGGGAGGGTGAAGTTCCTACCTGAGTGGTTCTTCTATCGACAGGGGGAGGGGGCTCTACCCCCTGTCGTATTCTTCTTTCGTCAAGCAGAGAGTGACGAAGCTCACTGCCTGTGTCTTTGTCTTTGGTCGACAGTCTTTGTCATTGCAGGTGCATAGCAGAGTAAAATGCACAATACTTAATGCTAAGCATCGCATGCGGCTTAAAATGTCATGCAAAAATAAAGAAAAAAAATACAAATGCATGCAAATCGGATAAATACCTGTGGTGAGTAAGTGATGCAAGCACATCATATACTATTTACTTTCTTAGATACAGCAATTTTCTGCTCACACACTCACTTAGTTGTGGATATCTATGACTGTTTTGCTGGAGTTTGTAGATCATGCTGAACATGATTTGAATGTATGAGAATAAAAGTGCTTTTATTTTTGTTGTTTGGATTTCATGCTATGCATGGTAGTAGTTAGCGAGATATTGAATTGTGTTTGTTGTCGGTACATGTTTGACATTGTTGTAATATGAATGTATTATAATGTTTGACATAACTATCCGTGCTTGCATGAAGATATTTTGGATTTGATTATGCATGTGAAATTGTATCATGAAAACATGCTTAAATTTACCGTATTACTGAAATTAAACAAAAGATCCAGCCTCAAAGGTGTGCAGTGCATGGGATGGGGCCTAGGCCGCTAGGCAGGCTGTCTAGGTTCAAATCTCTTGGGCGTCACCTTTTGTACAAGCTGAAGCATGGCGACTCTCTTGGGGGCAAGGGGTAAGAGCATGAAGTTTTATGCTACCAGGACAGTGAAGGTTGGCACGGCAGACAGAGACAGACCGTAACAAAGTTTAACGTGGAAAATAGGAAGGTAGACCCACTCTTGATGTTGCATGGTCTGTACTGTATATATCCATCTTATACATTTTGCGTAGCTATAGAGACTACTCGTATATCAATTTTTGTTAGAAATATATATAACATTTGGTAATGGCACTAAATCATGTCGCCTCTTAAAGTTATAGTAGCAGGTTCGTTTTTGGTTCAACTGGACCACATATATAGATGCATTTGTTCAGCATGTTCCATGCCAACCAGCGTTTGGGTCTTGTTCTTTCTATGAAAAATATGATTTTATAATAGGAAAAAGTATCACACATTGTAGGCCGTTGATTTTTTAAACCTTGATTACAAGATCATGTCTATGTGTCGTAATCCGGTTATTTAAAAGCCGATTTGCACTGAGAGAAGCATGTATATCGCATCTGTAAAATTAAAAAGTTTCACCAAAAAATGAAAAAAAGTGTTTACACTTCATATCACCATTACCATCCCATACAAGAAAACGGTGAGAAGTAGTCACACTGCCCTTAGGTATATATTAATTATACCACACCACCATTATTGACATCTTAAAAATTAAAAAAGAAATAAGATAAATAAATTGAATGAAAAACACAATGTGAAAAAGGAGAGAGAGAGAGAGAGTTACAAAGTAGTAGTTTTGCTGAGAAGATGCATCTTTTAAGTGGCTTATTGTATAAAACTTTTGAAAAATGGCAGGGATTGGACCTTAATTGGGACGCAGAATCGGTCTAGAAATAAAATAATGTATTTTAGGTTAATGGGCAATCGCTAGCCTCCTTATTTTCATTCAAGAAAAAAAAAATCATTATGCTTGTACTGACAAAAAATCGAGCCTAAATTATATTTTCATGACGAAGTTTCTTGCTGAGGCGTGTAATCTTTTGGTTCTTTCAACCCTATGATTTTGATGAAATCCAAGCTGTGAGCTTGATCGTTAGCATCTTCATAATGCTGAATGGTCAGACAAAAGAAATCAGAATGCTGTGGAACATAGGAATTTGTAGAGCATCTTTAGCTTTTTCTTTTCTTTTTTTTGATTGAGATGAGTAGCTAATTTGGTGGCATGACATAAACAAGATTAACTTATATCTTACCAGGCACCATTTTAAACCGGTGTTACACTTCCATGTTTGAAAATACTTCTAATCACACACTTCTATGAGAGACACTGCGGTTTCATCTATTCTTTAGATGAACCCATTTAGTCCATGACAAAGTTATTAGAGGAAGAGAACGAACAAGCTTCACTTTTATATATTTTTCAAAGAATGCATCTATTCCAGTTGTCCACCAGCTGTGGTTCTCAAAAGATCTATTTCAAATGCACAATGCTCTATTTGTCAACTCGAGCATCACAGTCATACTGGCTGGAATGCACACCATTAGGTCAAATGTTTTTTTTTATGACGAAGGAACTCTCACTGAGAACCTGGTAGGGCTGCACAACGAGATGAACTAGCTCGAGCTCAAGCTTGGGCGATCGACTGGTTTAAACCCATCTCAGACTCGTCCGAGTAAGTGAATAAGATGAGCTTGATCAGGCATTCCAGCTTGATTAAGTTCGACTAGCCCGATTAAGCTCTGCTGATAGAATCTTATGCCGATTAGTTTTAGGATATGTAGAGTCTGTGCTGAATAATAATTACGAAAACAGGTTTCAGCCAAGTGTGTAAATTGTTTGCCATGTATGTATGAGGTTTTGGGTTCAAATCCTCCTACTACAAACTTAAACCTTTATTTTTAATGTAAATCAATGCGGCTCTAGTGAAGCGAAGCCAGGCTCGAGCTTAAACTCTAGCCGGGTTTGTACACAGGCCTTTCAAGCTCAGCTCAGTTTGAGTTGAGCTTTTTGAGCCTGAGCTTGGCATGACCCCGGCTCGTGTGCAGTACCCCTAGAACTGGATCACTTAATGGTCCTGCCTCCCCGTGAGATAAAACTGCTGGTTGAGGACACGACAACCAAGCTAGCCTTGCGTTTTTACACCTGGAAGCATGACATGCATCCCTCAACTTTTGGTTAATGTCATTAGGTTCAGTGCAAATATCGCTCCTTACTAAGACATGCTTTTGTTATGTCATTATGTAGTTGTCGCATGGTTTGAATACATCCATCTTAAGTGTTTTGCGTAGAGACTACTCTTAGATCGTTCTTTGTTCTAAAGAATGAGTGTGAGAAGAGAATATCCATAAGTTTTCTTTTTCTTTTTCTTTTTTCTTCCTTCAGAAACATAAAATAATGTATCATTGAGTGTAACAAAGAGTATACAAGAAGGGATAACGTTCGGTACTAGAATTATCACATCATGTCGCCTCCTAAAGTCATAAACGCAGGTTGTTTTGCTTTCATTGGACCTTGTTTTTTTTTAATGAAAAACATGATTTTATAACCCGAGAAAGTATCACACATTGTAGACTGTTGATTTTTTAAGATTTCTAAAAACATATCTATATGTTGCAATCCGGTTATTTAAAAGCCGATTTGCACTGAGAAAAACATTTATATATATATCACTTCTGTAAGGTTCTAAAAAATAAAAAAAATGAAAAAGGGATGTGTTTGCACTTCAAATCACCATTACCAAATGTTATTCCATACAAAGAAAACGGTGAAAAGTAGTCACACTGCCCTTAGGTATTAATTATACCACACCACCATGATTGGCATCTTAAAAACACTTTTTTGTAACTCACTCTCTCTCTCTCTCTCCTTTTCACATTGTTTTTTTCATTCAATTTATTTACCTTCTTTCTTTTTTAATTTTTTTTTGTGAAAGAGAGATAAATAAATATTGAATATAGTGGTATATGATTACATCAAAAGAGAGAGAGAGAGAGAGAGAGAGTTACAAAGAAGTAGTTTTGCTGAGAAGATATATTTTAAGTGGCTTACTGTATAAAACTTTTGGAAAATGGCAGTGATTATTGGACCTTAATTGGGACGCAGAATCCGTCTAGAAGCATAATAATGTATTTTAAGTCAATGGGCAATTGATAAAGTCCTTATTTTCATTCAAGAAAAATGATAAAAACAAATCATCATGCTTGTACTCTGACAAAAAATCAAGCCTAAATTATATTTTCATGACGAAGTATCTTGCTGAGGCGACAACCAAGCCCCTTAGAGAGCACACCCAATGAAAGCATAACAATTATAATTTGTGATTTCATAGGAGAATAAAACAATAAAATAAAACTAGGTCAACTGCCAAACCAGGATCCGCAGGCATCTTGACTTTTTACTACTGCCGCTACCCGTAAAAGCTACACTGAGAGAGTAGGGATGGCAGTGGGGCGGGGCGGGGTGGGGGACAAGGTCTCCATCCCCCGCCCCGCCTCAAGATTAGAACATCCATCCCGGCACGGGGATGGATTTTAACCTCCACCCCCACCTCCATCCCCGTTTCATGTCCTCCATCCCCGGTTCAAACGGGAATGAGGCGGGGCGGGGCTATTGCGGGGATCGTGGCGGGGAGGGAAAAAGTGTACATCCATCCCCGAATGGGGATGGATTTTAACCTTCGTCCCCACCTCCATCCCCGTTTCATACCCTTCATCCCCGGTCCAAACGGGGCGGGGCCCGCTTTCCCCCGGTCCACTGCCATCTCTATGAGAGAGAGAGAGCGAGAGAACGCTTTGAACTTTTCAATTTATGATTTTTTTTTTTACCAGGCTAAGGGAAAGCCTTTCCATCATTGACCGCACATTGATAAGCCTTTGTTTTATAAAATCTTCAGATCCCACTGCCCACTTAGGAAATATGCGCCTGACTACTTAATTGCTTAAAGGGGCCGGCCATCAGCATATCACAAGTTATAGATGAAAAATTTGCCATGACCAAACACCATCACAAGTCCGAAATGCAATTATGTCCAATTCCATCAAATCACTAAATTATTATGAGTTGACACCATCCCCGCACACAGCATAACATTCAACATAACAACTGGCTGCACCAATTACTTTGGCCTATAAATATCAGGCTTGAAGAGCAGTCAATTGCTCATCCATCAACCCTCTACTTCTTAAGAATTTCCTTGTTCTTCCATTAAACTCACAGTCTCATAGAAGCTTGTCCTATTAGCCTTCATCTACTGGGATGAGGCACTTCCTTCCTTTTCTTCTGCTCACAGTTGCAGCAGTGATCTTTGTGGCACCTACTGTTGCTTTTGATAAGTGGGTTCCCATCCCAAATGCACAGACCAATCCTCAGGTACAGGCCTTGGGTGGAAGCGTGGTTGACAGGTACAATAAACTGAACCATGCCTCCCTCAAGTTCCTACAAGTGTTGAATGGAGAAAAATTGGATCGTGGAGCTGGACACTACACTTATCGATTGGTCCTTAAGGCTAACGATGAAGGTGTAGTGAGGTTTTTCAAGACTGAATTCTTACAAGATCTATCGGCGCCTCACACGCCTCCAGTAATCAACATAGTATACTTCACTCCCACTTCTCCACCCTCTCCACCCTCCACAGTTTGGGTTCCTATCCGCAATGTCCAGAACAACCCCCATGCGCAATTCTTGGGTAGATTCGCGGTGCAAAGGTATGACCATCAGACTGGTGCCAAGCTCAAGTTTTTGAACGTGGTTTATGGAGAAAAGCTGTTCCGTGGAGCTGGACATTACAGCTACAAGCTGCGTATTAAAGTTAGTGATGGTACTATAAAAGTGAGATATTATAAAAGTTTAGTCCTAGAAGACCTGAATGTCCTCAACTTAGGTTACTTCGTGCCAGCCTAGAGCTAGCGATGGGTGGTCACTCAAGCTTATGTAACTGCATTACGTCAATAATACAATATAATAAAGCGTAGAACGCTAAATGTAATACAGAAAAATAAAGCAGTTGTAAATGTAATACAGAATAAAGCAGTTGTATAAAATCTACGTAAAATTCTATGTCGCGCGATGGTTGTATTTTATCTTCGGATGTATTCATAGTCGCTAGTATTTGCTGCTGTTGGTTTTTGTAGTTATAATAAATCATCACATCTATGTCTCATCATTTTATCCAAGTTTTCAATCTACAACGTGAATGGAGACAAACTTTCATAATAAAGCAAAGCAAATTTCACGAACTTTCTATTGAGAATTCTACTTGTTTTGAATTTTAAGTGAACTCTGGTTTGTTATGCTGCTTATTGCTTGTGCAACGAATATGATTCACTATATAACCTTTTTAACCAAAGACCATAAGATGGGTTGTTTTATACCACAAGCCGGTGTTAAGCGAAACGTCAAAAGAACTGCAACTACGCTACACACGATTTACGTGGTTCGGCCAATAGAAGCCTACATCCACGAGGAGCTTTCTCCTAACATATTCTTTATATTCTATTGAGGGGAGATACAGGCTATTTATAATACAAGTAGATGCAGGAGATAATAAGAAAACTATAAAGCGATAAGGACTACACGATAGAGACAGACAATATCTTTTGAGAGGATTGCACATTCTGTTTTGAATTTGTTAACCTTCCAAAAGATGCCTCTCTTAACACACCCTCTCAAGTTGGTGAGCTGATATCAGTTAGCCCCAACTTGTTGCATATTCCAGTGAAATTGTTATTTTCCAGGACTTTGGTAAATATATATGCCTGTTGATCATCACTTCTGATAAAAGGAGTGTATATAACCTTGTTTTGAACTTTTTCTCTAATGACATGACAGTCCAACTCGATATCCTTGGTCCTTTCATGAAATACGGGATTTGCTCCAATATGAATTGCAGCTTCGTTATCACACCTCATTTCTATTGGCTTTGTAATTTTGATTCTCATATCCTCGAGCAGTTGTTTTATCCATACTAACTCACAAGTTGTTGAAGCCATTGCTTTGTATTCTGCCTCGGTACTTGAACGAACTACCACACTTTGCTTTTTACTTCTCCATGTAACAAGATTTTTTCTGACCATTGTATAATAGCCTGTAATCGATCTTTTATCATTTATATTTAGAGCCTCATCGGCATCGTTGTACCCAAAAATACTGAGATCTTTATTTTAACTCATGAGAATTCCTTTACCAGGAGTAGCCTTTAGATACCTTAAATTTCTGTAAGCAACTTGCAAATGAGGTGTTCGAGGTGAATGCATATATTGGTTGATGACATTAACGACATATGTTATGTTTGGCTGAGTAACAGTCTAATAGACGAGCTTGCCTATCAACCTCTGGAAGCTTGAAACATCCTTAATGAGGCCCCCAATGTCTTGTTTTAATTTGTGATTGAACTCGATGGGAGTTTCGGAAGGCTTGCAACCCAACATACCTGTTTCTTTTAAGAGGTCCAAAGTATACTTTCACTGACATATAAATATCTCTTGTTCAGAGTGAGCAACTTCAATTTTGAAAAAGTATCTTAATTTGCCTAAGTCCTTAATCTCGGATTTTTTATGAAGATACTTCTTGAGATTTGCAATTAAGGTATCGTCATCACCTGTAAGAATTATATCATCCACATCAACTAAGGCAATATTGGTCTTGTTGTGCTATTTTGCGACAAACATTGAATGATCTGCTTTACTTTTAACAAAATCAAAAGAGATAAGAGTTTCACTGAGTTTGGTGAACCACGCTCGAGGAGATTGTTTTAGTCCATACAAGGACTTTTTTAGTTTACATACCAGATTTTTACCTGAGTATTGAAGACCCTGAGGAATTTCCATGTATACCTCTTCAAGAAGATCACCATGTAGAAAGACATTTTTGATGTCGAGCTGATAAGTTTTCCACCTCTTATTAGCGGCCACAGAGAGAATAATTCATACATAACTCATCTTTGTCACTGGGGAAAACATCTCATCATAGTCCACTCCTTCAACCTGGGTGTAGCCTTTGGCAACCACTCTGGCTTTATATCTTTCCACTGAATCGTCACTGTTGTACTTGATTTTATAGATCCATCTACATCCTACAGGTTTTTTTTCAGGAGGCAAGTACACAATATCCCATGTATTATTTTTTTCAAGGGCAGTTAATTCCTCCTCTATAGCAGTCTTCCAGTTTGGATCCTTTTCGGCTTCTAAAAAGTTTTGCGGCTCACTTTGAGAATATATTTTACAGAGAAAGGCAAAATAATTGTTTGAGACTTTTAAAAAATCAACGTAGTTTTCAATAGAATGGGTGTCAGGTCTCCTTACAAGATACGTATAAAAATCTCATAGATGGACAAGAGCTCGAGTAGTTTTGGATGACCTGCGAGGTTGCTCAATAATTTGATTATTATTGTCATTTGAACTACTTGCACGGTTTGGCTCTTCATCAATGTTTCCCTGGTTATTTGGTTCCAGACTATTAACTATAGGGAGAACAATATTTTTGTTCACCGCACGCTCTCCCTGAATTTTGTCCCCATTTTCTTTTTGAAAATAAGTCTCATTTTTGAAGAATTCTACATCTCTGGATGTGTAGAGTTTTTTGTTCTTTGGATCGTAGCACTTAAAACCTTTCTTAACAGTGGAATAGCCCAAAAAAATACATTTGACAACATGTTTATCTAATTTTCTTCGGTGACCTTCTTGGACATGAACATAATACTTGCACCTGAAAACTCTAAGATGAGTTAAAGACAATTCCTTTTCCCAAATCAACTTCATGGGAGTTTGATTCTCAATAGCCAAACTAGGTATCAGGTTAATGATATAAGCAGCAGTGGACACAACCTCATTCCAAAAAGAATTTGGAATATTGCTTTGAAACATGAGAGAACAAACAATATTGAGAAGTTGCCAATTTTTTCTTTCGACAATGCCATTTTGTTGTGGCGTGCTGGCGTAGGTATTTTGTGGAAAAATACCTTCTTGAGCCATATATTCTCTAAAGACCTGACTAACATATTCCTCACCATTATCGCATCTCAATTTTTTTATTTTAACACTGAATTGAGTTTGAACCATGGAGCAAAAATTCTTAAAAGCATTCAAAACTTCACTCTTATTTTTCAGAAAATAAATCCACATGGTGCGAGAATGGTTATCAATAAAGGTAGAGAAGTATCTGAATCTCAAATAAGAAATGGTAGGGGTTGGTCCCCAAACGTCTGAGTGAACAAGCTTAAAAACTTTATTGCACTGATTTTCAGATGTGCTAAAAGATCTTCTTTTTTGCTTTGCATATTGACATGCATCACAAGAACCACTATCACTAACCAATGATGGAAAAATAATATTCAAAACTTTGTCAGACGGATGACCAAGTCTTTGATGCCATAGCCTGTGAGAGTTACCTGTTTTCTGCACATTAAAACTCACAGGGTTATTTTCAAGAACATATAACTCATTCTGCTCTTGTCCTCTACCAATCACCTTATTGCTTTGAATGTCCTGAAACACAACTTGATTAGCCGAAAAAATAGTCAGGCAATTACACGACTTGGTTATTTTGCTGATAGAAATAAGATTAGCTGAAAATTGGACAACAAGAGGACTTCTTCTTTAGCCTTTTCTTCAAAGAAGGAGGCATGACCGATCCCTTGAATCGACAAAAGAGCATCATTAGCAATGCGAACATGATTTTTGGGTCTAAAGATAATGTTATCAATCAGAGTATTTTGATCAGTCATGTGGTCGATGGCTCTGTAATCGAGAATCCATTTGTTGGAACAGGTAGCATTATAAGCTAGAGGAGTACCTGGAGTTTCTTCTTTGCTTTCTTGCTGATCGCTTGCAACCGATATGGCCAGATTCGAATGGGTGAGTTGCTGGAGAAGTTTGGCAAGATCGTCCATATTGGTAGCTAGACATCCCTCCTTTTCATTGTTTTTACCTTTAACAGGCTTTTCATGAATCTCCCAGTATCGGTCCCTGGTGTGATCGGTCTTCTTGCAGTGACTGCATTTAAACTTAGGTCTTTTCTGATTTTGATAGTTACTATTGTTAAACTTGGAACCGGGCAAATTTAAAGTTGTGTAAGCAATTCTATCATGGGTTTCTTCCTCAGTCTTTTGTTGGGATCCCATGACGATTTTACATGTTTCTTTCCTTTAAATTATAGAATAAATAGTATTTAACAAAAAAGGAGTACTAGTCATCAGGATTTGACTACGAATGCTCTCATATTCTTGACTTAATCCAACAAGAATTTTGAAGACCTTATTTTCTTCTTTTCTTTGTTTCTACTTATTGACATCATTAGTGATAGGACAATAATGGCTGAGTTTGTCCCACATACTTCTTAGGGTATTCAAATAGCTATGGAATGATTTATCTTTTTTTTGGAATTGGGTAATTTGTTGTTGGAGCTGATAAATTCTAACAACATTATTTTGTTGCACATAGAAGTCTTTTAGGGCATTCCAAAGATCTATAGTTGTTTTAATAAATAAATATCCTTCTGCTATGTTTGCTTCCATAGAATTCAGAAGTCAAGCCATCACAAGATGGTTCGAGGATTGCCAATCATCATACTTGGTGTCAGTGACATCGGGTTTCGGGGTTTTACCTATGATGTGGCCAGACTTTCGTTTACCACTCAGAAATAGTGCAGCCGCCTTGAACCATGGCAAGTAGTTACTTCTATTGAGAAGGGTTGTAGTAGTCTTCAAGCTGGGATTTTGCTCTTGGATCACGGTTTTTGCTGAGTTGATTCTGTCACCGACCATGGTTGCAAAAGGAGAAAGATTGAAGAACTATTGTCGAACTGCTCGGATCGCCAGCTCTAATACCATGTTAAGCGAAACGCCAAAAGAACTGTAACCACGCTACACACAATTTACATGATTCGATGAATAGAAGCCTACATCCACGAGGAGCTTGCTCCTGATATATTCTTCATATTCAATTGAGGGGAGATACATGCCATTTATAATACAAGTAGAGGCAGGAGATAATAAGGAAACTATAAAGAGATAAGGACTACACGATAGAGATAGACGATATCTTTTGAGAGGATCGCACGTTCTGTTTTGAATTTGTTAACCTTCCAAAAGGCGTCTCTCTTAACAGCCAGCATTTGAAATGCATTTAGATAAGGTATAGGTGCTCGGATGTAATAACCAAACAATGGGCAGTTTTTTTAAATGGCTGATAAGTTTTTTTATATAGGAAAAATGGCTGATAAGTTAGGCAGCATTATTTGCTATTTACTCCTGTAAACTGATCTATCATGAGTGGTGGTTGGAAAGAATTCATTTCCTTGGTGAGCTTGCTGTGGGATGTATCTTTATGTATTCATATTCACTGGTATTCGTTTTTGTCACTTTTGTTACTGTTATAATTCATCAAATCTATTTCTCATCGTTTTATCTTACGTTAGTTTTCAAGCTATAATATGTCTGAGGACAAACTATCACAATAAGCATAACAATTTCAAAAGCCGTATGGAAATTTTTTATTTATAGTACAGATCGTGGACGTAGGTCACATAGCAGCTAAAAGTCATCCAATAAAACGACCAGACTGATTCAATATTGTGTAAAGAGGGCCTCAACTGCAATGGAGTCAGTTTCTGCAATGGGGCACTTCGCAAAGTACTTGGCTCACACAAAACACATAAAATTGCTGTGATTTTTTGTTTCTCCATCGCACGCAGCGATTTTCTGTGTTTTACACAAAATTCAGGTAGCATCTGACTAATTCCTGGATATGGATTTGCCGAGGGGTGCCACATTGACCATGGCTCTAATTCGGTGTCTGCAATGTAAATCTCTATGAGCACTTTCCCCACTGCCCACCTGTATAAGTGTGAAATACATCATATCATGTAGCCTTTGCATATTCAAGAAGCTCTTTACCTCATGCATGCAAACTGCAAGATTGGTTGGTTGTGTTGAAAGCTTCATTTGAAGGAAGGGGCGTGATTGGGCTTATTAATAAATTTGCTGACACTTTCAGCTTTAGAAGCATTGCTTATATAGGAATCCATGTCCTGCTTTGGGTTATATTCTTATCTTGCTAAGCAAAAACCGTGAATTTATGTATTGGAAACATAAACAATCAGATTGGCTGTTGGATTTAAGGTCATCTGTAATTTATCTTTGTAATAAATGAGATGGGACGGGGCCTTAATCACCCAGCATCCACCATAAAAAGAAAATGTGGTCCTTTTACCTAAATGACAAACTAAGCCTTTGGATGGATATCAAAATAACGGATAAAACAAATGGTGGTCTCCAAGATTTGAAACACATCCAAACAATATATTATTTCCCACATCTTTATATGGATATAACTTGTTATGAAGAGAAATGGACACAAAAACTATTGGATAATTTACATATAGGTGCCTAAGACATGGCAAATTTTACATTTAGCTGCCTTAGGTTTCAAATATTTAAGATAGAACCTACCCAATTTCAAGAAATTGCTCATATTTAAGATACAAATATGACTGTTCAGACATCCTGCCCCATCTGCATCAGAAAATGTTTTAAGGTATTTCAATCCAAAAAAAAAGAAAAAAAGAATATATTTCAAGAGATAAGGAAAAACTTTTCAAAGAGTTGAACGGTCCATCATTCTGAGTCCCTTTACTACAGTGTAGAATTTTCTTATCTGCAGAAGGATGTGTGCATGTAGGAGCATGCACAAACTGCAGGCATGATTACCAGCTTAACTAAGATCGTGAACAGCTAAAGATACTGAAGGTTCTTGCCAACTGGCCATGGGTCTAGTAGCAATCCCCAACAAAGAGGGACAATTTAGAGCTACTGTCGATCACGTTGCACAACAAAAATGTGCCGCTGCAACTGGCCACCATCCACCTGTTGTTGGGCCTACAAAACCAGCAATGAATTGGTTAAAGCATGTGGGCCCACAGGCTGTATCTGACATATGACAAGCGGTCTGGCAGCACATATTTTGTGCAATGTGATTGCACCTGATCAGGCCTCACATATACTTGTTTTTGGGAGAATATCATAAAATACTTGGATTTAATGACACTTGTCAGAACCCAATGTTCATGCAAACATGACATGTTTAACAGCAACATTAACAAATATATCAAAATCTAGAAATAACATAGACCAGTATAACAACTTTCTGATGTCTCCGTGCATCTAGGAGGAATGAACCATCCAGCCACCAGCTTTCTCATCAAAGTCTACAGACCCCTCAGACTGTGATTCTTGCTCTCTAGACCTCTTGAGAAACACCAACCAACTGTTAACTTCGAGTGTAATACACACTCCAACAATGGTGGCAAGAACAAGGCAGTAAGCCATCTTAGCAGGTGAGCCTGCCTGCAATTGCATCACATTGAACCCTTGGAACACATTCACGACGCCCATCAGCACGCATGCATAACCCACCAAGTGGTGGTAAGACTTCCAATACTTCCTGAACTTGTGAGTCTTCTTTGGCCTGAAAAATATGGCCATCATCTGTAGTGTACCCAGACAGAAGACTGCTATGCCAAGCTTCCTATGCAATCCATACACAACACCATCAGACAGGCTACCTAAATGCATCCCTGTGGCCCAACCAGCAGCCCCTGCTGCATAACCTGTTAACTGAAGCACCACATGCACATAGAACCACACTGGATCAGCCGATGGTAGTTGGCGAAGGTATCGTGCAGAGGAAGCTCCAAGGACGAGAAGAAAACCCCATGAGAGAGAATTAATCACACCATGAGCAGTTCTGAGCCTGGTAGTGAAGGTGGTGGAGCTACTAGTGATTGTGGCAGTTTTTACATCAATGGTACGTGTAGTGGCCAAGTCAGCAGCCGAGGTTGGATGGATGGTTGGTGAGTAGCCTTGGACATAGAGCCCACGATTCCATATGTGATTGATGATGGTGTGGTTCATTTCCACTGAGAATGTGGCAAAGATGTGAACCTTGGTGCCACTCACAAAAAGAGAAGATGAAGTAATGTTTGGGGCATGGAATGTGCTTGAAACTAGGGGAGATTGCTGTGACTTGACAGCTGAGGAGAGCACATAGGGAAGCAGGACAGGCTCAGTGGTGGTTGGGTGTCGGAAGGCAATGAGAACATGGGCACCCACCATCTGGTTTGGTGAGGTGGGGTTGATCCCCCAGCCCACCCAGCCAGAAGGGGAGATGAATTCTCCAGAAAACACAAGGTCTATGGTGGAGTTGTGGGGGAAGTAGGTGTAGGCGAGGGCAGCAGCCTGTTTTTCAAGAATTATGCAATTCTCAAAAGTTTTCTGGTGGTTGGTAGTGTACTGGTATTTGATAGAGCAGTTTGAGGTGAACACGGATGATATTGCAGAGATGAGAGATAAGAGGAAGAAGTGGTGGCGATGGTTGAAACGGATGTTGAATGAATACATTGTGGGACGAGCAGAATTGGCTAGCTTGGAGTTATTGACAATTGATATTTAAGAGAGAAAAG
Source organism: Nuphar pumila (assembly GCF_984573655.1). Lineage (NCBI taxonomy): Eukaryota > Viridiplantae > Streptophyta > Magnoliopsida > Nymphaeales > Nymphaeaceae > Nuphar > Nuphar pumila. Next base: position 15,896,343 of record NC_143249.1, on the reverse strand, counting down.
AAGAAAAAAGCAGATGGTGGGGGTTGGGTGATGGAATGAACTTGTCTTTGAAGCAAGGGAATGCCCTCAGAAATCATTTCTTGCTTTTTTCTGTTATTTTAAGTTTCTACTTTCCAGTTGCAGCAAAGAAGAGTGAGAGTATCATTTTGATGATTGCGCTCACTCAATATTGTTTGGAATTGAAGGCAAAATTAGAGGTGACATTTACACGTGATGGCTGCAAGTGTTCATGAAATTGTGACTAGAGCAGCATCTTCTCTTTTACAGTTGGCAAACACGTAGAAGCGTGAGAAGCAATTCTGTGGAGAGCTTGTGTGGCCTGGCCACAGCGTTTTTGAGCATATAAAAGTATTTGAGGGTAGGGAAGTAAACGGGTAGAATTAAGTTTGAATCTAGGCACAACCGAATTCGAGCTAATCGCACCTTGCCTAATGAGATTCTTATTCAGTTTTCAAATCAAATGGAGAAATTAAGGTAATACTGAATACATATCCAATTAGTTAATCAATTGTGTAATTATATGTAATAAGGTTGGATTATCCAGTGAATTTAAAATCAATTCAAACGCAGATCCCAATGTGTCCTATCAATTGCACGGTCCGCTCCAATTATGTAATAGACTACACCCATCATGATTCATGTGCATGTCTCTCATCAACAATGGTTGGCACCATGGTTTTAAGAATATTCAACACGTGCTAAAAAAAGGAACAGAAACAGAGAACTCATCGGTATATTTTAGCTACTCTGAGTTGATATATGGCAATAATGTCCAATGGTCCTTTCTTTTAGTAGGTATTAGTTATATGTGCAAATTAGTTCTCATTTTAGATACATGTTTAATTTACTTGATAATTTCAGTACAAAATCACGAGTGGCAACAAATATTATATCTGCATATGGTCATACGATAGCATCAATCGTTCTCTCTTACATGAAGCCGTGCATCCCCTTTATCAGTAAAGTGGAAAGTTTAGTATTTCAAGAAAAAGGAACAAGATAAGCATTTCTCCAGTTAACAATCAAAGGCATTTACTTTAATTGCAGTTATTTTAAAAGCTCTAAGATTTTCTACACGAAGATAGAACAATATCAGACACACGTAAACTTGATACTGATTATTAGCGACCTAACCAAGAAGTGCTGTTAAAAAACAAGTGCAGACAGCTGCTTGCTGCTACCTGTAAAGTTCTAATTAAAATCTTTTTCTCCTCATCCAAAATACCCTTTTTCTCAAAAAGTGGCAGCAATGCCTGGTGAGCGCTTGACTTTACTATTCTATCCCGATACAACCCTACTTATTCAAGAAACATAATTGCAGGGAATAACTCAAGCCTCAGAGGCTAAAAACTGATTACCAAAATCTCCTATTTAACAAATTTTGTAGAAAAAACACCTCATTGTCCTCATATTAAGAGATGCTGCTTCTGTATTTTTATCTTTCTCCTGCCATGTTGACCATAGGCCACTGACTCTGCATTCTAATGATTTTAAACAGGATATCATTGATACAAGCATTAAATATCATTGATGAACAAAATTAAGAACCGTATATTCTGGATCCCCTTTGCAGATTGACAGTGATTAGAGTCATCATCATCAAGGTACACCATTGCTATAATATACTTTCAAGCTGCCGAGTAACGAATTCAGCTCTCCACATGTATGCTTCTTAATGTGAAACTCTAGAATTATCTGGAAAGTTTTACAAGGAAATAAAGAACCGCTTAGAATAGTTCACTGCATAAAACCAAGATCATGACCTGAGATTGTTAACCGACATATTACCTCATTGAAAACGTGATTATGTCCAGCATATTCAAAGCCCTGCATGACAAAAAACAAGTGTCAAAAGTTAGGTAATGATAGAATGAATGAAGGGCATATACATTGGAAAGGGTGGTGGACGTGATAGTGATTACGAACAAGTATGTCTGTGAGAGAGCTCCATGTTTTCTGCTGTGCACGTGTACTTAAAGTAGGGCTGGTAAACAAGCTGAATGAACCGAGCTTGAAGTGTTCAAGCTTGGCTCATTCTTATGGAGAGCCAAGCCGAGTTTGAGCTGGCTTGTTTATAGAAAAAACATATTGTTTTAGAGCTGGGAGAAATAGGATTACAATAAAAATATATCTAAAATATATTTCTTACTACCTAACGAGCTTCTACAAGTCGAGCCAATCGAGCACCTATTGTTCATATTCAGCTTGCAGAGCCTATTTTATGAGTTTGAACAAGATCTTTCAGAGCACAACATGAGCCGAGCCATGAGAGGCTCAGCTTGTTTCCCAGCCCTATATATATATATATATATATATATATATATATATATATATATATATATATATATATAGAGAGAGAGAGAGAGAGAGAGAGAGAGAGACCAGCTTTTTGAATAGATTAAGGGACGCAGTATTTGATTCACTAATTTTTGCATGAAATGATTGTATCCCAAGATTTTCAAAGGCAAATGCCATCATCAGTAACACAGATTCTGCTGCAAGCCCCTTCCCACGGCTGCCAAAACAAAAATTTCTCATAAGAATGGCATGTTGGCAACTAAATAGAGCTGGAGTCAGAAAACAAACCAAACAGAGCAAGCAATTGAATGATATGAGTAATTGTGAATTCCAATATTTAATGCATAAAAAAGGGAAAACTAGAGAAAAGATAGATTAGTAAAGTTTGAAGAACTCATGCTCCAAAGATCTTCAATTTAACCCAATGGTCTTATGTATCATATGATGGAAGGACTGTGTCGATCTTTCTGAACCTTGGCAGTGCCAGATACCATGGTTTGCTAATCATTTATCAAGTATATGTTGCCTAAACTTGAATAGATTGTACTTTGTTTTATTTATTATAAATTTATAGTATGGTCATAATAGAAGCAAGAAAAAGGCTAGAACAATTATAAAAAATCACCACAAGAAAAATTCAACAAAAACTAGCTTGTGTAATATCTTATCATGAAAGGACAAGCTATATGTAATGAAAGAACAAAGTTGGGGCAGCAAAAAGTAATACCACTCTAACTTCTTAAATGAGATATGGCAAACATACAGGCCCTTACTCCATTTCAAATTATTGAAAATAATATAGTTATAGAGATCCAAATATAATATTCGGAAGGACAATCAGAAATTGAAGGATTTTACCATAGCGCACATACATGCATGTATATAGGGCAAGTTCATTGAAGAGCTATGAATGGAGACCAGGAAGTGTACCAATGGACTGAGTTGTTTGAGGCAATGAGGAATTCCAAGAGGTGGTGGGTCCGAACCATGCAGGAATTGCTCGCCAAGAAAAGTAACTGGAAGGGAAAGATGTTGCCATGGGGAAAGAACTATAATTATAATATCTTTTACCTTTTTTGTTTATGCATAATGACACCATAATGGTATGTAGGAGCACACCTATGTTATCAATAATAACAATAATTAATATTAACATGCAATATTTTGTTTTATATTATAAGAAATTTTGGATAAACTCAAAAGCATTAAGAAAACAAAGAAGCAAGATGCTATTCGATTCTTTGTTAATAGCTAATCTTGCACAATGCTTGGTTACAATCAAATGGACAAAAAAATACAAATCAGCCACAATGCTTGGTGTCCCCATAGAGCAGATGGTGCCACATCCTATTAAGTAAGGTCGGGTTACATTCTTAATCAAACTACATAAAATGCCATATTGCCTCAGGTTGTCCTCCTCATTATAGAATTTCATGTGAGTTATGATCAAGCAAACAAAACTAAGAGCAATAACAGCCATCCAACTGTTCATGTACATATCGAATATCTTTTTGTTTGTGGAGTAATCGATCAGGCAATGATAAATTGAACATTGGTCCATGGTCTAAAGCTCATGTTTAGCAGATCACCACACAAATCTCTGACATGGTATGCAGCATGTCTTTGGACTGCATCCTATGTCACATGGGTACGGGTGTGGCTAACAAAATGGCAAATTCAAAAACCGTGGGTACGGAGACACGGATATATATATATATATATATATATATATATATATATATATATATATATATATATATATAAAGTGATTTACTTATTTATATAAGTAATGTTTTTAATGAAGAAAGAGAATCTGATAATTTTTTAACATGAGCGGGGGCAGAGTGAAATTTTTCAAAAGCAAATAAAAAAAAGAAAGGGGGATTGAGATATTTTTTTTTGTTATAAAGGGAAAAGGGTACTTCATAAGCCCATCTCCACTGCCTCTCTCTCTCTCTCTCTCTCTCTCTCTCTCTCTCTCTCTCTCTCTCTTCTCTGCTCCTTTGTTCTTCTTCTCACTCAGCCGAGGGTGGGAACGAGGCGAAAGGGGTTTTGCAAACACAAAAAAAATAAAAGAATTTGGGTTTCAGGGTGGGTCTTCACTGGACCCGACCAATATGGACCCAGCATGTACCCGTGTCCTGTCGTGTCAACACGGGTATGTCAGGTCTACAGCCATGTCCCTGTGAGATAGCTGCATCACAGCTCCAAATAGGTAATGCATTTTGATGCAACTCCAGTATCTTGGAGTGTAATCAACCATTTATTAAACTAACCCAGAAAAGATATTATATACCCACCATCAATGTTCTTCATGCAGGAAAACACTCGCATGGACTACAATATGATTCATGCTGTTTGTTCAATTCACTACAATATGATAGTTTTTTATTTCATGCAATAAATATCTAAGTTTGTTTCCCTTTTTCTACTGATTCTACGTACTAAAACTAGGAAATAATAACTTAAAACATAATCTCCTGCTTTATGTGACGTCAACATTTTATTTTTCAACTATTAAAATCATTTGATTTTGCAAGAAATTCAACAGGTGGATTGCAATAAAACTAATTGTAGAAAGATTGGCGATAATTCTCTTCATACAGAGTGGTGATAACCAAGTTGTAGTAAATGAATGAAACCAGCTGCAGAGAGAGAAGATATTGCAACCTTCTAGCAGCACATTGGGTATGAATAAGCTCTTAGGCGATGTATTCCCAAGACTCTAGGGTATGATTAATGCATTCAAGATTATACACCTACAATCCTTTTAATGTTCCATGGTGAGGTATTTTCTTTCTTAGCCACTATTAGAATTGACTATATTGTGTTATACTTTCATAGTTTCATGTACTAACACACAGCATTTAGATCTGAATATTAGTAATCAAGTTATTCCATTGATGTTTTTCTACGTTGTTTATAATTTGTTATTATGTCATTATGGTAGCCAATAATATGTGTTAGATACATTTTTTATATATTGGATTTAATGTCAAAAATTATCATTATCATCGACTGATATTAATGTCAAATTAAGTTGGAGCTACTTTTATTTTTCAAATCTTAATAAAAGGTATTAACCAACTGTTAACAAAATGTAATTTCTTACTATATACAAACACACATGTATGTTCGTGCACTTGAGATCTGGTCATGAGGACTAACTTTTAAGATTCATTTTCATGATATATACTTGCCAGTCAAGCAATTCTCAAACCTCTCAGCCCATGACAAGTTAGTTTCAGGACACAAACTACATATAACATACATAATATTTGGCTGTCTGGTATCATATCATGAGCTGTCCTAATTTTAGTTGTGAGCATGGATTGTTTGAGAGCAATCATGCAATTCAACATGGAATTAGGTTTTATTATTCAAACATATGCAACCATGAATTAGAGTGAATCAGAGGTCCAGTGAATTTGAATATGTATTTGGATTGAGCTTGGGCCAGCATATGTTGCTGTTATTATGACTGTGGGTGAATGGTGACAAAGCTGCCTCTGTTGATCTATGATAATTGTGTACCTGAGTTTTGTTTCAGCTTTTGCACACACAAAAAAAATCACGTACTCATATACATGAAGCAAGAAGAGATCGCATGAGAGACAATGTACTAGGATTTAGAAATCTTAGAATACCAGAGGTGAAAATTGAAAGCTTCATCTTACCTCCTTGGCTCTGCTATCATAATCTCAATTTCAGCTACTTGGGAGTCATCTATGTCATTCATATATATATTCACATCACCAGCCATTGCTGAGACACAATAAAAACAGATATACTTTTAGAAAGGTAGTTAACAACCAAATTCCCATGGCCTGTCGCAATTTGACTATCTAATACATATGAAAAATGTTGAAACAAAACAGAGCATCATGGTTAAATCATTGGGCTTTAAAAGAAAACACGAAACAATTTAGTAATAGCCTGTTTCTTGATCGTACAGTACACAAAATCCATAAGACACTGATAAGTTGGAGGTCTACATGATCTTGTTGAAGTTTCAAAATGCAGAAATAAGGCGCTTTCTGCATACTCGGCCACTGCAATTTCAGCCATACAAGAAAGGCTTTAATTAATTTATTGTTATCTATAAAGATCTAAGGGAGGAGGAAGAGTGAAAAGAACGCCCCAAGAGGAGGAGATAGAAGGGCTGAGAAAAGATCGCAAGGGACAGTAAGTATATTTCTCGCATCATCACGATCATCTTCTTCATTAGTCTCTGTTCAAGTATGATAGGCACAATTATAAAAGCCATTGTGGCAATGCTGCGGCTGCTACATGTATGGATTCATGAATGTTTTGACAATTTATGTAAAGATAAGAGAGATTTGAGGAGGAATTATCACATTTTCACAGTTGGTAGGAGTGCATTATGGAATTTTGGTATTCCTTTTTGGGGATCAATTTCCATATTTCTTACCATCTGGTGGTCTAGTATTAACAGTGTGATACAGGAATTAATTTTCAAATCTTGTTCCAAAGAAGCTCGATCCCTCACTCCCATCCGCTAATTCATCAACCTCAAGGCATCATTAAGCAAATAAACGGATGAAATTACATGATCATGACATAATAATTCCAAAAAAATAACAAGGATCTCTCGAACTAAATTACATAATCACGACAAAATAATTCCAAAAATAAACAAAGATCTCTCTTTTTCCTAGTAGCATTCCTCTACTCACTGCTTCTATTTCGAGAAGCCAATAACACAAACAACATCTTTTCTGCAAACTCTCCAGATCAAGCCCATGAAAATCAACTACACGTTAACCAAAACCACATTGATTCTCAGCAGACGTCACCGAAATGCTCCTAATTTCACAAGATGCTGATTAACGCACTAGCTAAATCACATAATATGCACAAAATTTACAACACACTCTAACGAACAAAAAAGCAAAACCAATTAAGCCCTCAAAAGAAACCGTTTTGCGAGGAAATCATATCACCTTCGAAGTGGGGCTCTCCGTGAACGAAATCTCCATCGACCAACTGCTTATCCAACACAATGAAAGTCTGTTCTGCACCACCCACAACCCAAAACTCACTCACAAAAAGACAGGGAAATGCAAAGAACGCAAAAACGAAAACGAAAAGCAAGTTTTTGCGAGTTGGGTATCGATGAAAAAAGGAAGAAAAGAGTGATGGAGAGGAAAGAGAACCGAAAGAAGGGGAGGGGTTTGGTGTTACTGTTTGAGTCTTGGACCCAAGAGGTCTGCATCTCGTACTCTTGCTCGAGGGTGAGGGGCTCCGAGGCGGTGGCTTCGAGGAGGGAAGGGTCCGTCATCCATTGATGGTAGCGAGGGACATGCTCCTTCTCGTAAGGAACCAGAATCACCTTCTCTCCAACCACGCTCGCTCTCATTTTTTATATTTCTTCCCGCAAAGAACCACGCAAGTCTCCCCAATTCGCCGCTGCTGTGTGCCGTTTCAGGGAGCGATCGGTGCCGGTGGTTCTGCGATTTTCCGACATCCCCAACCCTTCCTGAGGGAGGCCGACGTCTTGGATCGTGGGTCCCAGCGGTGAGAGATTCTTCTGATGGACGGTGTGGATGCTTCGCGTTGGACGGCAGTCGGCAGAAGAGTTTGCACAAAAAAGTTTTTTTTTTGTTTATTACATAATTTCTAGAGATGGCAGTGGACCCTGGGAATACAGGCCCCGCCCCGCCTGGAGGACATAAAATGAAATGGGGATGGATGTTAAAATAAAATTATGCTTTACCCCCGCCCGCGTCCTCGATCCCCGTCTTGCCCCGCCCTGTCCTCGATCCTTCTTTAGAGATGACACTGGACTGAGGAAAAACGGGGCCCCTGCCCCGTTTGGACGAAGAATGAAGGACATGAGGTGGGGATGCCATCCCTATTAATTTCCCTTCCTTGAATGACAAAAAGAGTTTGACAGATTGGTATTTGGGATGGGAGATGAAATAGAACGGGCAGTCAATATCCCGTGAGAAATTTGAAGATCTTAATATTTCTAGCTTTATTTTAGCAAAATATCGGCTAAAATAAGCAAATTTGACAACTTCCGAAGCCTTATGAGAAAGCAGTAAGATACTAACAAATATGGAAAATCCGATCAATTCGCCTTACTTTGTTCGCCAACCGAATTGGTGGTGGGACGCGGATAAACCCACATCAAACCAAAAGATTAAACTTATTAGACCCAACTCGACCATTGGGCGTCGGTGAAGTCGTCGTGGGGCGACAACCACCGATACGCGGCGATGGTCATCGTGAGGTGACAAACATCTCGGGCGGCAGATCAGATCCTTATAAAAGAAAAGAAAGGAGAATCATTGTATACCTGTGGCCGTTGGGCTGCAGGGAGATTCTGCTTTCACTGGGATCACCGCTAGATGCATCGCCGATGGAGGGGTGTGGACGTTGGGTTGCAGGTAAACGACCGGCCGATCATCGCCCTGGGGCGATGTGGTTCATCCGTTACCGGCCGATCATCGCCAACAGAGGTAAATCTCCGTATCTCTTGTGGTCGTTGGGCTGCAGAGGGGTTTACCCTCGCCGGTGAGCTTTCGCTTGAAGATGTGGCTGGCAAATGGCGATGGAATGGCAGGATCGATCGTCGGCGCCGGCGACTTTGCCGGCGTTGTTGCTGGTGTCGTGCCCTTTTTCCTCTGCACCTTCAGCCATCGAACTGCAGAGAATTAGATGTTAAAATAAAATTATCCTAATACCCCCGCCCGCATCCTCGATCCCCTTTTCTATTGTGTACTATTGTGTTTTGACATAATTTTGCCATACATTTTTTGTAATATACATAAAATAATAGATGAAATGTTGTTATGTGTTTGGCTTTGTCAAATAGGCATGGCAGATACCCCTCCTTGGATCCTTGCTCGTACTCCCCATGAGCAAGGGCTCTGTTGCGTTGAACCATGTCTGCCAACCTACGGTCGCTTCTCCGACAGTGTAAAACTATAGTGCACCCTTGCCCTTAGAAAATTGCCTTGCTTCATCTATAATGCAAAAGACTGATATTAGCAGGATTTGAATCTAGACGGGCCTGTCTAGCTACCTAGGGCCATCCCATTATGCCAAGCCACTTTGGAGCAATACTGAGCTTTTGTTCCATAGTAAAAGACACATGCCCATGGGGGTTTAAAACTTGTGGCATCCTATCAACTTGACATTCACAATTAGGGCTTACTGTTAGATATTTCATGTAGGCCTACATATGTAGTTAATCACCCATTATAAACAGTCTAAGGTGAAGACCCATATAAAGTGATCTTATACGGTTGGGTCATATAACATCTTATAAAGTATGGTTATAATAATGTGTAGATACCTTATGTGTTATATGTCAATTTTTTATTTTATGATGGGCTGAATTGAAAAGAAAAAAATAAGATGGTTACAATTAGGTTATGGTATGCAAAACCATATATAGTGGTTGTTCTCTTTTGCCTCCCCATCAAGAAAGAAAAATGTCCCTTTCTCATTAGATTTAGAGAATAAGGAAAGGTCACCTATAGAGGTTTTAAAAGATCTAACCCAACAAGATCTACCGGTGCAACAATGAACTTGAGTACGCTTCTGCATTATGTTTTATTTGTCTATTTTTTATATTTTTAATGATTTAGCATGAACAAATTTAAAGATCAAGAAATATGATTTTCCTAATTCGGATTCCAACAATTGGTATCATAATCTCTTGTTCTTGTAAAATCATTAAAATATTTGATTATGCCATTGTATTTTTTGTTGGGTCACCGAAATCCCATTGGATTTGGGTTTTTTTGTTGACCACACACATTATAGGCCGTTAATAAAAAAAATTTATTATTTTTGCCACAACCGGCAGTGTAGGTTGGGGTTTCCTGGGATCAGCGACCAAACGTGGGATTAGTGCACCCCTTCGGTGGCTGCAAGCCACCGAACAATTAACGTCAGGTGACTTGTCAAACATCGTCTGGTCTTTAGTGCACCCCCGTTGGTTGACCAAAGGCCAGCAGCCAGCTTGGTTTGGTCTCCATCTAGTTTGCGGGGACCGACCTGGGTTGGGTGTGGTCTGACCCGCACCGGGTCAGGTTTGACCTGACCTACAGGTCAAATCTCGTCTGACCCGACCTGATGGACCAGACCCCTTTGCATGTGCTATGGACTCATTAAAAAAATAAAAAATAAAGGGAGAAACATTTTTTAAGATTTTTTTTATTGGGTCCAGGCCATTAAGTATGCATTTGGGGTCCCTTTAAAGCGTTGACTTTGGATATATTTTTTACCCTATTTGAATTATGGATTTATTTTCTTTTTGTTCATATGCATGTAATCATATATTATTTTTTAACTCTGGTATTCTTTTTCAGGATAAGGGTCTAATATTCTAAAATGAGTTGACTAAAAAACATATTACCAAAGCAACCTCTCTTGTGAAGATTGACTTATCTGTAATATTAAAATGTTTGTATATTTGAGATTCATGCGAATAGTGATTGGCCCAACAAAAGATTACTATTTAGCCAAACTCAAATATACTTTTAGTAATAAATACGAGATGATTATCTAGTTTTCCATGTGAACAGTGAGTCAGTCCAAAGAAAGGCTTATTGTTTGACAAGATTAATTGTTTATGTTTAATTACAATTTATATTTTTGTCCAAACACTAAATGTTAATATTATATTGGGTATCTTGTGATGGGGTTCACCACTATTTAAATATGTTAATTAATGTCAATGCATGTGAAAATGTATATTAATTGTGATTTTTTTGTGGTTTGTTTTGTTCTTGATTCAGTAAATTCTTTTGCTTCTACAATCTCTGCAAATATCTATTCAATCTATGTTTTGAATGGCTCAAACTTTAAAATTTGAAAAGAGAACGTTCTGATTGTTCTCAAGTTTATGGATTTGGATCTTGCACTTGGAGAGGATCAACCCATTGCTCTCTCATATAGAAGTTCCACTGAGGATAAAAGAAACTATGAGAAGTGGGATCGATTTAATCACATGAGTCTTATGACCATGAAACGTGCAATTCTGAAAACCTTCAAGGGGCGCTATGTCTGAAGAGGTTACTGCCAAAAAGTTCTTTGAGAAAATTGAAAAATATTTTTCTAAAAATGAAAAGGCTGAGACAGACACTCTTCTTTCAAGTCATATTTTAATGAGGTATAAAGGTAAAGGGAACATAAGTGAGTACATTATAGAAATATCTCATCTTGCTTCAAAACTAAATACACTAAAGTTAGAAATGTCAGAGGACTTACTCATGCATTTAGTTGTGATATCTCTTCATGCACAATACGTACAGTCAATTTAAGGTCAGTTATAACTGTCAAGAAGATAAATGAACTCTAAATAAAGCTCATTTTATATTATGTGCAAGAAGAGAAAAGGATGAAACAAGAAAAGGCAAACAGTGCTTACTTGACAGTTACCTCTAAAGATAAATTTAAGAAAAGGAAAAAAGATAAGAAAGCTGCAGTGGACCCTCTATCACAAAAGAAACTGAAGAAACATCAGAAAACAAAGTTTAGTTGTTTCTTTTGCAAGAGCGAGGGTCACATAAAGAAGGACTATAGCAAACATTATGTTTAGCGTGAAAATAAATGTATGCACCTTACTTGGGTTTGTTATGAGGTTAATTTAACTTATGTACCCAAACACACTTGGTGAAAGAATTCTGGTGCTATCGCTCACATAAGTGTGTCTATACAGGGTTGCCTAAGTTGTCGAATGTTAATTAATACTGAAATATTCATTTATGTGGGCGATGAAAAATTAGTTCAAGTTGACGCAATAGGGACTTTTATGTTATTATTAAAAAATGGTTGTTATTTAAATTTTAAAAAATATATATATTGTACCATCATTTAGACAAATTTTGGTTTCTATTTTCGAATTAGACAAATTTGGTTATTCTTACTAATTTGGAAATAATCAGTTTAAGTTATTTCTTAATTTAAGTCTTATTGGGACCGGTTCTTTATCTATGGTTGATAACCTATATTTACTTAATACTTTTGTCTCATATCATGAAACCTTGTATTCAAGTTCATGTGGTATAAAACAAGAAATAGTGAATGAGAATTTTGTTTTATTATGGCACAAGCACTTATGTCACATTTCTAAACAAAGAATCAAAAGGCTTGTGATATATGAAATTTTTGATTATCTTGATTTCATCGACTTTCAGGTTTATGTTGAGTGCATAAAAGAGAAATAAATAAACATAAAAAAATAGGTGTCGATAGAAGAACAGACGTATTAGAAATTATTCATACGGATATTTGTGGGTCATTCCCTACAGCTTCTTGAAATGGTCAATAATATTTTATTACATTTATAAATGACTATTCACATTATGGGTACCTATATTTGATTCATGAAAAGTCTCAATCACTAAATGTGTTCAAATTATTTAAGGCAGAAGTTGAAATCCAACTTGGCAAAAGGATTAAAGTCATCAAATCTGACCGTGGTAGTAAATATTATGGTAGATATGATGTATCAGGTAAACAACGTTCAGAGCCATTTGCTAAATTCCTAAAGGAATGCAGTATCATCTTAGAGTATACCATGTCAGGCACTTCTAGCATGAATGGTGTTGCTGAGAGGCAAAACAGAACCTTAATAGATATGGTAAGGAGTATGATTTGTCATTCTACTTTACCAAAATCCCTATAGGGAGAGACAATAAAGACTGCAGCTTATGCACTGAAAAAAGTATCAACTAAAGCATTAAGTAAAATCCCATATGAAATATGTACACGCAAAAGGCCTAGTGTGAAGCATTTTCATATTTGGGGAAGTCAAGCTGAAGCAATGCCTTATAGGTCACAAGAAAAAAAACTAGACTCAAGAACAGTTAGCTGCTATTTTGTTGGATATTTTGAAAGATTTAGGGGTTATAAATTTTATGTCCATGTAAATAAATCTTTTTTTAAGATAGAAAACACTTGTTTTTTTTTATGATGCTGAGTTTGAGAGAAGTGATAAGGTAAAAGACATTACTTTGGAAGAAGAATTTATTTTTCTTCCTACAGTTGTTGTTGACAATGATTAGATTTCAATTTTTGAGATTGTTCAAACAAATTCAGAACATGAAAATGTTCAAGATCTCCCTATCCAAAATCAAGGTTTTACTCCTGGAGTATAAACTCAACAACCTCAAGAAATACCTCAAGTAATTCAAGAACAAGTGTCATAAAGGAAATCCACTAGAGAGAGGAGAAGGCCAATTCCAAATGATTATATTATTTTTCTTCAAGAACATGAAGGTGATACTGGCTTAGCGGAAGATGATCCAATCAACTTTCAGCAAGCTATACAGAGTTCTAACTCTCAAAAGTGGATAGATGTCATGCATGAAGAATTTAAATTCATGAAAGACAACAACGTACGTGATCTTGTCGCATTACCTAAAGGTGTAAAATCCATTAGTTGCAAATAGATATTTAGAACCAAGATGAATTTAAAGGGTGATGTGGAAAGTCATAAGGCACGTCCTATTGCAAAAGGGTTTACTGAAAGGGTACACATTGACTATATAGAGACTTTCTCTTTAGTTTTCATGAAAGACTCTTTCAGAATAATGATGACACTTGTTCTTCATTTTGATTTGGAGTTATATCACATGGATGTAAATACTGCATTCCTTAATGGTGACATTGATGAGATAATATATATGGTGCAACAAGAATATTTTATCTTACGCGATACAAAGAAAATAGTTTACAAATTAAAGAAATTTATCCATGAACTTAAGAAGGCTTCCCGTCAATGTTATCATAAATTTCATCAAGTTATCCTCTCATTTGGTTTTGAGATGAATGCAGTTGATGAATGCATATACCATAAATTCATTGGGGGTAAATTTATTTTTTTAGTTTTATATGTCGATGACATACTACTTGTCAGTAATGATATAGGCTTATTGGATGAAACCAAGAAATTTCTGACAAAGAAATTTGAAAAAAAAGATCATGGTGACACCTCTTTTGTTTTAGAAAATCAGATACATCATGATCGTTCTTGAGGTATTCTTGGATTATCGTAAAAGAGCTATATCGAATGGATCCTTGATAGATTTGTCATGAAGAATTATAAACCGGGTGACACCCCCGTTGCTAAGGGAGACAAGTTTAGTCTTGCTCAATGTCTCAAACACCATTTTGAAGTAAACGATAAGAAAAAGATTTTTTATGAGTTTGTAGTAACGAGTCTTATGTATGCTTAGATTCGGAAATAGCATACATTGTTGAGTTGTTATGCAGATATCTTAATAACCCAAGTATGGATTATTGAAAAGCAGCCAAACGGGTTATTCGGTACTTGAAAAGAACAAAGAATTATACGCTCACATATAAGAAGTTGAATCAGTTAGAGATCATTGGGTATTCTGATTTTGACTTTATTGGATCCCAAGACACTCACAGATCCACGTCCGGTTATGTTTATCAGTTGATCGAAGGAGTTATCTCTTGGTGTAGTGCTAAGCAGATACTCACTGCATCTTTCACCATGGCAGAAAAGTTCGTAGCCTCTTATAAGGCATCCAATGATGTAATATGGTTATGCAATTTTATCACTGGGCTACAGATTTTGGATAATATTGAAAGTCCATAAAAAATTGTTTTGTGACAATAATTTGGCAGTGCTATATTTCAATAATAATAGAAGCTCATCAATGTTAAAACATATAGATATTAAGTTCCTTGTTGTTAAAGAAAGAGTACATAATGGTCAAATATATATTGAACATATTAGCATAAACTTCGTGATTGCGAATCCACTTACTAAAGGTTTACCACCCAAGGTCTTTTACGGGCATACTGGTCGAATGAGAGTTATATCATTTAATGACACGTTGGTTTAATGGAAGAATGTTATCGAATGTTCTGAGATAAAATAAAGTTTCATTGCTCAAGTTTCAGTTTTATTTTGTACTCATTTGTGGTGATCTCACTAAAAAATAAGGTAGAACCAAATGAAAATAGGCATGTTTGAATCACATTACATGTAATTTTCATGTTTCACATTCGTACTTGATCAATGTCATTGGTTATGTCAATATATGTGATCATTGATGGGTCTAATTACAATGATTGTAATGAATATCAGTTTGGTTCTATGTTGACATGATCAATGGACCAGATTGTTGGAGATGTCATCTAATAAGATAGTATTTTTTTTTAAGCTCATAAGGATATTGTATAATGAGTGATAGTATTGGAACATATGTGGCCCAAGTGGGAGATTGTTAGATATTTCATGTGGCCTACATATGTAGTTAAATCACCCATTATAAACTGTCTAAGCTGAAGGCCCATATAAAGTGATCTTATACGATTGGGCCATATGATATCTTATATAGTGTGATTATAATAATGCATAGACACCTTATGTGTCCTCATATGATAATTTTTAATTTTATGATGGGCTGATTTGGAAAGAATACAATAGTGTGGTTACAATTAGGTTATGGTAACCAAAACCATATATAGTGGTTGTTCTCTTTTGCCTCTCTATCAAAAAAGAAAGGTGCCCTCTCTTATTAGGTTTATAGAAGAAAGAAAGGCCACCTATAGAGGTTTTGGAAGATCTAACTCATCTAGAACTACCGGTGCAACAATGGATTCGGGTATGCTTTCGAATTATGTTTTACTTGTCTATTTCTGATCATTTCAATGATTTAGCATTAACAAATTTAAGGATCAAAAAATATGATTTCCCTAATACGGATTCCAACCGTTAACCCCATAAGATAAAGAAGCCGTTTGAGGGCGTCAATGGCATCATTAGCACATAATCCTTAATTAGATCATTTTCAAGAGGGTGGCTTTGAGCTTTGATGCATACAGAGGGCATAGTCCGAGTGTGTGGCAAGGGTTAGGCTTTGGAAAAGAAAATTAGAATTCAGATAATAGAAAAATAAAGTAAATTTTTAAATATTAACTATATTTGGTACACAAGAAATCAGCCGCATAACGCGCAACGGTTCATGTAATATCTACAAGAACTTCATACAAAAAAAATTCCTGAAATTGTTATGCTTATTGTGAAAGTTTGTCCTCAGTCACATTATGGCTTGAAAACTAATATAAGATAAAACGATGAGACGCAGATTTGATGAATTATAAGAGCAACAAAAGTGATAACAACGAATGCATGAAGATACACCCCACAGCAGCATATGTATCCATTATTCAATATAGAATTTTACAGAGATTTTACGCAAACTGCTTTATTATGTGTTACATTCAGCGATGTACGCTTTATTATATTGTACTATTAATGTACTGTAGATTAAATGCCAATTCAAGGTTAGGCTGGCACGAAGTTGCCCAAGTTGAGGACTGGAGGCTTGTAGGGTGCATTCAGGTCTTCAAGGACTAAACTCCTGTAATACTTGACTCCATAACCAGTAAGAACTTTAATGCGCAGCTTGTAGCTGTAATGTCCAGCTCCACGGAACAGCTTTTCTCCATAAACCACCTCCAAAAACTTGAGCTTGGCACCAGTCTGATTGTCATACCTTTTCACCGCGAACTTACCCAAGAATTGTACATGGGGGTCGTTCTGGACATTGGGGATAGGAACCCAAACTTCAGAGGGTGAAGTGGTGGGCGTAAAGTATACTATGTTGATTACCGGAGGCGTGTTAGGTGCAGACAGATCTTGTAAGAATTCAGTCTTGTAAACCCTCACTACACCTTCATCGATAGCCTTAATGACCAATCGGTAGGTGTAATGTCCAGCCCCACGATCCAATTTTTCTCCATTCAACACTTGTATGAACTTGAGGGAGGCATAGTTCAGTTCATTGTACCTGTCCACCACTCTTCCACCCAAGGCCTGTACCTGAGGATTGGTCAGTGAATTTGGGATGGGAACCCACTGATTAGAAGCAACAGTAGGTGCCACAAAGGCCACTGCTGCAACAGTGAGCACAAGAAAAGGAAGGAAGTACCTCATCCCAGTAGATGAAGACTACTACGACAAGCTTGTATGAGACCGTGAATGGAAATCAAGGAAATTCTTATGAAAGTATAGGGTGGGTGAATGAATGACTGAGTGAGGAAGGAGGAACCTACAAGCCGATATTTATAGGCAAAGTTGGTGCAGTCGGTCGTCATGTTAGAAATTATACTGTGTGCTAGGATGGGTCAACCAATAGCAATTTAGTCATTTGCTGGAATTGGTCATAATTGCATTTCTTTGAAACATGCTGTTAGCCCAAGAACGTTGACACCACTAGATTGTTAGGCGGTATATTTCGTAACATGGGAAAGTTTTAGAGTAGGTTTGAGCGGCTCCTGGTCTAGCATTTACTTGTAGCGGCAAGAATGCAAGTCATAGATGCATGTGGTTCCCAGTTTTACAGCTGACTTGGTTTATTTCATTGTTTTATACTGGTAGATATAATTTCAGCTGGCAAACTTACTTTTTTTTTTAGGCTTAATTTTTTTGTTTTAACGAAAACTTTCAATTCATTGGCGTTAGATCATAAAATTACAATAGAAGTAGAGGGGACGAGATGTCACCCTGTTGTCAAGAATGACGCATAACAGCTCCAAAAGTAAAGAAAAAACCGAAAACTCTGCAAAAAATCATTGACAATTTTTTTTGTTGGTACAAGCACAATGAATAGTTTTTTCTTCTCGTGTTTTTTTTTTCTTTTGAATGAAAGAAAAAGTTCAAATACATAGACAGAGAAATTACGCACATGAGGAGGCCAGCAATCGCCCTCATGTTAACGGCTTACACGTTAAGAGGTTGGGTTGCATGCTGTACCAGGTGTTGCATTAGGAAAAAGCTTAGGGATATTTCCATTCAGAGGCCCACCACTTACTGATATTCTAAAAAGAGTCAAATGTTTTCTGAAAAGATATTTGAAAACCTATTTTTTCGCAGAAATTGTTAACTGGAGACTTCAGTTGGATTAACACAGGTTAACCATGACTTCTATGTAATAAAGATGCTAAACTGCTCCAATTGGATAATGAAATAGGCAACACCCACCTTTTCATACCAAAGGTTAAAATGACATTTTATATTGATCAACCATGAAATGAACTTTTTAGCTTTCTTTTTGAAAAAAATTAATGAAAAGTTGGGTTTTGAAAAGTCAGTTCTTTCTTTTTTTTTTTGAAGGAATTTGAAAAATCATTTCTGAAAACACGGAACTCTTTCTGCAAAATAAGGCAAAAAGTCGGACTTAAATGAAAATTTTCAAAACTTTATCATTTAAAAAGAAATCTTGTCGTAAAAAATACTTATTGGAAACTCTCTCTCTTCCACCCCCCATTTTACTTTTGATTTTTTGTTGAAACGGTCTTTTTTTAATTATCTTAGGAAGTCAATGATGGTGAAGTCGTTTGGTACGTGTGACTACTTGCCACCGTTTTCTCGTACTCTTTGTTACACAAATGCTGTACTATTACGTATACGTTTCGCTAGAAAAGGAAAGCATCCATGGGCTGTCTTTTCCCTCCCATTACGCAAAAGAAGATGGATGTATACATATCCGGCGACATGCAGAGTGGGTCCATATGTCTTTTCTGACGTTTGAAAGAGATAAAAACTCTCACATGTAAAGAAAGTTTTACCTATGAGAGCTTTTGATATGAGAAGTTTTTTATAAGAAAGTTTTCATTTGTTTGCGTAGCGTGAGAATATATAATGAAAAAAAATGTGAAAAAGTAAGAGAGCAGGAGGAGGGTGGTGGTGGATAGTGGTGAGATGTGGTAAAATGGGTTGTGGGGAGTGTAAAAATAAATTTTCTCTTAGTAGGAAACATTCTCTTAGTAGTAAATGGTGGGACTCTGAATCGAAATATCCCTAAACTTTTTTGTTTTTCTTTTTTTGAGAGGATAGGAAAGAAATTTTCACAGGACCCTAAACTTTTTCTTAATGCAACACCTATGGGCGGTTCATGCAACACAACCTCTTAACGTGTAAGCCGTTAACATGAGGGCGATTGCTGGCCTCCTCATGTGTGTAATTTCTCTGTCTATGTATTTGAACTTTTTCTTTCATTCAAAAGAAAAAAAACACGAGAAGAAAATACTATTCATTGTGCTTGTACCAACAAAAAAATTGTCAATGATTTTTTGCAGAGTTTTCGGTTTTTTCTTTAGTTTTTGAGCTGTTATGCTTCATTCTTGACAACAGGGTGACATCTCGTCCCCTTTACTTCTATTGTAATTTTATGATCTAATGCCAATGAATTGAATGTTTTCGTTAAAAACAAAAAAATTAAGCCTAAAAAAAAAAAAAAAGTATGTTTGCCAGCTGAAATTATATCCACCAGCATAAAACAATAAAATAAACCAAGTCTGCTGCAAAACTGGGAACCACAAGCATCTCTGACTTGCATTCTTGCCGCTACAAGTAAATGCTAGACCAGGAGCCGCTCAAGCCTACTCTAAAACTCTCCCATGTTACGAAATACACCACCTAACAATCTAGTGGTGTCAACGTTCTTGGGCCAACAGCATGTTTCAAAGAAATGCAATTTTGACCAATTCCAGCAAATGACTAAATTGCTATTGGTTGACCCATCCCAGCACACAGTATAATATCTAACATGACGACCGGCTGCACCAACTTTGCCTATAAATATCGGCTTGAAAGGTACTCCTTCCTTATTCATTCATCCACCCTATACTTTCATAAGAATTTCCTTGCTTTCCATCAATTCACAGTCTCATACAAGCTTGTCGTAGTAGTCTCGATCTACTGGGATGAGGTACTTCCTTCCTTTTCTTGTGCTCACAGTTGCAGCAGTGGCCTTTGTGGCACCTACTGTTGCTTCTGATCAGTGGGTTCCCATCCCAAATTCACAGACCAATCCTCAGGCACAGGCCTTGGGTGGAAGAGTGGTTGACAGGTACAATGAACTGAACTATGCCTCCCTCAAGTTCATACAAGTGTTGAATGGAGAAAAATTGGATCGTGGGGCTGGACATTACACCTACCGATTGGTCATTAAGGCTATCGATGAAGGTGTAGTGAGGGTTTACAAGACTGAATTCTTACAAGATCTGTCTGCACCTAACACGCCTCCGGTAATCAACATAGTGTACTTTACTCCCACCACTTCACCCTCTGAAGTTTGGGTTCCTATCCCCAATGTCCAGAACGATCCCCATGTACAATTCTTGGGTAAGTTCGCCGTGAAAAGGTATGACAATCAGACTGGTGCCAAGCTCAAGTTTTTGGAGGTGGTTTATGGAGAAAAGCTGTTCCGTGGAGCTGGACATTACAGCTACCAGCTGCGCATTAAAGTTCTTACTGGTTATGGAGTCAAGTATTACAGGAGTTTAGTCCTTGAAGACCTGAATGCACCCTACAAGCCTCCAGTCCTCAACTTGGGCAACTTCGTGCCAGCCTAACCTTGAATTGGCATTTAATCTACAGTACATTAATAGTACAATATAATAACGCGTACAGCGCTGAATGTAACACATAATAAAGCGGTTTAAGTAAAATCTCTGTAAAATTCTATATTGAATAATGGATAAGTATGCTGCTGTGGGGTGTATCTTCATGCATTCGTTGTTATCACTTTTGTTGCTCTTATAATTCATCAAATCTGTGTCTCATCGTTTTATCCTATATTAGTTTTCAAGCCATAATGTGACTGAGGACAAAGTTTCACAATAATCACAACAATGTCAGGAACTTTTCCGTATGAAGTTCTTTTAGATATTACATGAACCGTTGCGCGTTATGCTGCTGATTCCTTGTGTAACAAATATAGTTAATATTTAAAATTTACTTTATTTTTCTATTATCTGAATTTTAATTTTCTTTTCCAAAGCTTAACCCTTGCCATACACTTGGACTATGCCCCCTGTATGCATCAAAGCTCAAAGCCATTGACCCACAAGGGCTTCTCTATCTTGTAGGGGTACACGAACCCCTAGTTGTGAATGTCAATTTGGTTATCTTCTTTTTTTTAGCTAGTCCAAGGAAAGTCCTCCCCTCTAATCACTGACTGCACATTAGGTGGCCAACCTCTGGTTTGTAAAACTTTTGAAGTCCCTTTGCCCACCAGGGAACACATCCAACTTTGACCTTGCAGCAAAGAAAGCACACGGGGCTTTCTAACTCGTGATGTGCCATCAACTTGGTGACATTCACAGTCACCCCTACTAAATGAGCAAGTCTTTGTGGGATACAATATGGCTCTCTCTCTCTCTCTCTCTCATTTTGGTGGTTTTTTTTTTCCCATGATTACTCTCCTCATGGCATTTTGTAAATGGGCTTCAAATGTCATAATCACTTGTCGTGGGATGAATGCCAACCAAAGCACCTTGCTTCTGTTTCACCGTGAGGAGTATAAGAACTAAAATTAGTGTTGTGGATGTCTTGAATTCTAGACTCACTTCAATCTATTACCTAAATTGAAAAGTATTTTAAACACGGTACAATGGAAATTTCATTGTTTATGGTAGTAGCCTGGAGCTCACAACATGACCTCTTTATGGGTGTAGGGGCGAAATCTCCAGGGTATGGACCTGCCTTATTTTGTAATTTGCTCTGATATACCACCCAGGGTTTTGTTTCCTTTTCGTATATATAATCAACACTTTTGGAGTTAGGTTGTGAGAGGTTTGGACATATTGGAAATTAGGGCTTCGAGAATTCTTGTATCTCGCACATTTTGCTAGTGTATTTTTTATCTTTCTTCACCGGGTCTTCTTTGTTTTCTTTCTTTCCGTTATATGTAGTTTACTTCATTTTATATGTAGTTTGCATAACAATTAGATTTTTTTTTTAAAAGGAAATAGCTAAATTCAATATCGATCAATCACCTCACTGTCAAAACCGTGACAGCATACAAGGTGGCTTCATATTAATTTTGTTGATATTTTTTTATATCCATAAAATCTGGCGGAAAATAGGCTTGGTGGTTAAGGTTAGGGGTGTCAACGGGTTGGGATTACCTAGACACGACCTGGACCAAACCTTATAGGGTCCGGGTATGGTGACAAATAAGAAGACCTGATTAAGACCCGGGTCCGGACCAAAAGGTCCGATTAATAAATGGACCCGGGTATAGTTTGTGAAATTTTCCATGTGTCTTTTTTAAAAGTAAGGGCACGTTTGAAAGAGAGAAAAACTCTTGTAGGAAACAAAAGTTTTGCCTGTGATAGTTTTTGATATGAGATGTTTTCTAAAAGAAAGTTTTTGTTTGTTTGTGTAGCATGAGAAAAACATAGTGGAAAAATGTGGAAAAAATGAGAGAGAGGAGGAGGAGGAGGGTGGTGGGTAGTGGTGAGATTGGTGGTGGGGACTGTAAAAATAAGTTTTCTCTTGGTAGGAAACATTCCTCCACCCCCCACATGGAGGAATGCTTTCTATCAAAAAGTACATTTTTTAGAAAAAACTCTCATTTGAAAAGGTCAAAAAATCCGTTCTGAATTTCCATTTTTCCATCACTTTTCCTACATCTTTCTCACTTCCAAACGTGCCCTAAAGAAAAAGTTTTATCAAGATAAAAATGAATTGGAGGAAGTGGGATCCTCACAAAACTATATAGTTGGCACACAAAAAATACATAAAAGGTATAGAAGTTTTAAGTATCTTTGGCAGTAAGGAAAGGCCCCAGCCTAGGCAAGCCGATGCAACGTCTATCAACATTGGGCCAAGTTAATACGACTGTGCACAAGATATCCTTCTAAACCATGCAGATAATTCCACAAAGATGTTGGGGGGCTGGCCCCATCTCTGCTCTTTTATTCAACCTGGTCATGGAAGGGCTCAGTTGAATGCTTGCCCAATCGACCTGGTAAGGCATTATAAGAGGGGTCAACCTCCTAGTGATCCAGCCAATGACACATCTCTTTTTTTTTTAAAGCAAGCTGGGGTTAGGCAAACCCCTACTAGTTGTACAACTATACCATCAGGTTTTGAACCTGCAACTTCCCAACATAAGGTGACATGCACTAGCTACTCCTACCAGACAAGCAAAGCCCTTGTTGGTTTCACATCTCCTTTTTTGCCAATTTTTTTTTGTAAAGGTGACATTGTACAAGCCGATTGTTTAGCTTACTCTTCATTTAACAAACATGAACAAGATTTTGGAAGGATAAAACTAAAAGGTCGGTTTTTGAGAAAATCAAAACTCTGGTTTTCTTAGAAAGCGAAGGTCGACGAAAAAAGGGCAAAAGCCCCTTTGGCCAACTGGTAACTGGGAAAGTCGTCGCTGAAGCTGCTTGTGAATCGGCGACATCAACCGGATTGTCGACCAGAGCCAAGAAACGCCCAATGGCTGAAACCCCACAAAAGATCCCAACCGGCTTACGGGCTTGGGGTTTCGGCCAACAAATCGGTCTGGTGACAACGGAGGTCCGGTGACCATCCGTAGCAGCCAGCGGTGCCGGCGAGGCCACTATCAATCCGCGACAGAAACCCCCTTCCAACAAAGGGCATCGACCATCTGATCTTCCTGACAAGAATCAAAAGTACCACCGGAGAACGACTGTGCTTCATCTCTGCCAACAGCGTCAGCGAGGCCGCTGCTGATCGTCGACCCCCTCACCTCTTCAGTGAAATCCATGAAGGGTAAAGGGTATAGCCTTTTTATTATTATTCTACATTCCACAGGCAACCGATCGTGGTTGCTGGTCACCGACCAGGGCACCCTCCTCGACGGTCGATCGATGGTGATGGCTATCGTCGTCAACCATGACTGGCCTCTTGGCAAAAGAACAGATGCAGGTCTTTTGGGTTATGAGAAAATGGAATTTGGTTTTCTCAGAAACCACAAGACCACGGCTGGGGAAAAAGATGATTTGGTATCAGAGTCGCTGCCCTCCGAATACATAGGACAACTCTGGAAAAGGCCGACGGTGACAACGGTGGCGTTTGACTTTCGGATCCCCCTTCCATCCCTGGCGAATGCCGATTTTTTCAAAAGGGGGAGGCCGAATCTCCTCCTGCGATTCAAAACATACACTATAGCAGGAGGGAACAGAATGCAAACCGTCGGTGACCCGCATCCTGCAAGGCTGCTGATCACCGGTAGCAGGCGGGCTTACAAGCATGCCACCCTCGACCATGCTACTCATTATCTCTGGCACCATTGACCGCTATCAGTCCACTATGGTTGGTGGCACGGGAATGCAACAGTAGGCCCGAGTTTGCATCAGCAACGATAACTCAATACACCAACATCGAGGAGCGTAGACTGCAATCTCTCGACGCACACACATGCGCAGCGAAATACGTGATGTGTGGACCCATAACCCAATGTAAAAGTATACTCCAAAATAAAAACTGGAATGTTAATTCAACAGAAACTGGTAGATGCTATGGTCAATGCGACATGGGGCTGCTCAGCATTCCCATTAGCCTGTCGACGCCCATGATGAGCTTAGGCCTTCAATTCGATGGTGAACAGGACCTTGAATCCAAATGAAAATTATGAGGACACAGGCTATAGTCTTCAGTTGTAGGCCACTCTCATCATGTAGCCAAGCCTCATATTTATAGTGGAGGATAGGGGGGGGGTACAGAATGTGAACCCCTTCACATTCTCGTAACCTCTACCCTAATAAATCCCATAATTGCCTATTAATTGACCACTAATCCCTCATTACTGTCAAACCGGGTTAAACTATGGGCCGGACCCAAACGTAAATGTCCTACATGGGGGTCTTATGAATTAAGTGCATTCTGATTCGATATATTGTTCTCTCTTTATCATTTTTTTTTATTCTTAAAACATATGCATTCTTTACATCATCATCAACACCCATGTCATGGAAAATTGATTCAAAAAATAGAGTTTAAGCTTTAGAGGAAAACAATAAAAAGTGATATTACTAAATTTTTAGAGGTTATATTTGACATTTTTCCTTACATTTTTCGTAATATACATAAAATAATAGATGAAATGTTGTTATGTGATTGGCTTTGTCAAATAGGCATGGCAGATACCCCTCCCTGGATCCTTGCTCGTACTACCCATGAGAAAGGGATCTTCAATACTGTGGCTACGTTGAACCATGCCTGCCAACCAACGGTCGCTTCTACGATAGTGTAAAACTGTAGTTCACCGTTTCCCCTAGAGAATTGCCTTGCTTCATCTATAATGCAAGAGACTGATATTAGCAAGATTTGAACCTAGACGGGCCCGTCTAGCTGCCTAGGGCCATCCCATTATGCCAAGCCACTTTGGGGCAATACCAAGCTTTTGTCCCATAGTAAAAGACACAAACCCATGGGGGTTTAAAACTTGTGGCATCCCACCAACTTGACATTCACAACTAGGGCTTACTGTTAGATATTTCATGTAGGCCTACACATGTAGTTAATCACCCATTATAAACTGTCTAAGGTGAAGACCCATATAAAGTGATCTTATACGGTTGGGTCATATAACATCTTATAAAGTATGGTTATAATAATGTGTAGATACCTTATGTGCTCTTATATGTCAATTTTTGATTTTATGATGGGCTGAATTGAAAAGAAGAAAATAGGATGGTTACAATTAGGTTATGGTTTGCAAAACCATATATAGTGGTTGTTGTCTTTTGCTTCCCCATCAAGAAAAAAAAATTTCTCTTTCTCATCACGTTTAGAGAATAAAGAAAGGTCGCCTATAGAGGTTTTAGAAGATCTATCAGTGCAACAATGAACTTGAGTACGCTTCTGCATTATGTTTTATTTGTCTATTTTTTATCTTTTTAATGATTTAGCATGAACAAATTTAAGGATCAAGAAATATGATTTTCCCAATTCGGATTCCAACAATTGGTATCATAACCTCTTGTTCTTGTTAAATCATTAAAATATTTGATTCTGCCATTGTATTTTTTGTTGGGTCATCAAAATCCCATCGGATTCGGGTTTTTTTGTTGACCACCCGCATTATAGGCCATTAACAAAAAAAAATATTTTTGCCATAACCGGCAGTGTAGGTTGGGGTTTCCTAGGATCGGTGACCAAACGTGGGGTTGGTGCGCCCCTTCGGTGGCTGCAGGCCACCAGACGACATTGGGCAACTTGTTAAACACCGTTTGATCTTTAGCGCAGGCACCGTCGGGTGCCTGCATAGGTAACAAGGAGGAGGGGGGACTGGATGGTCCTCCTCAGTCTCTCACCAGCTTTGGTGAGGGCCAGATCCCCCCCTTTCTCGTTCCGACGTTAGGGCGAAGGCGAAGGAGGGTTAAACGACCCTCCTGACGTTGCTTGGTTGTGCCTGGATGATGGCACGGCCGATCTGGCCCTCCCCCTGAGCTTTCGATCGACCGGAAGGTGCCAGATGGACGAGGGGCCCATCAGCATTTACCCTTTGGATTCGATCGATCAAAAGGTGTCAGACGGAGGAGGGATCGATCGTCCCTTCCCCTTTGGTTTTAAACAATCGGGGGTGCCGGCAGACCCTCGGCTGGTCACCTTCGCTAGACGACGGGCGTCTGGCATCCAACGATGGTGGTCTGGAGCATTCGGTTCGCCCCAGCCCCCGTCGGTTGACCAAGGGGCAGCAACTAGCTTGGTTCAGTCTCCATCTAGTTTGCGGGGACTAACCTGGGTTGGGTGTGGTCTGACCCACACCGGGTCAAGTTTGACCTGACCTGTAGGTCAAATCTGGTATGACCCGACCTGATGGATCAGACCCCTTTGCATGTGCTATGGACTCATTAAAAAAATAAAAAATAAAAAATAAAGGGAGAAACATTTTTTAAGAAATTTTTTTTATTGGGTCCAGGCCATTAAGTATGCATTTGGGGTCCCTTTACAACGTTGACTTCGGATATATTTTTTACCCTATTTGAATTATGGCTTTATTTTCTTTTTGATCATATGCATATAATCATATATTATATTTAAACTATGGTATTCTTTTTCAGAATAAGGGACTAATATTCTAAAATGAGTTGATTAAAAAAAATATTACCAAAGTAACCTCTCTTGTGAAGATTGACTTATCTGTAATATTAAAATATTTGTATATTTGAGATTCATGCGAATAGTGATTGGCCCAACAGAAGATTACTATTTAGCCAAGCTCAAATATACTTTCAGTAATAAATACGAGATGATTATCTAGTTTTTCATGTGAACAATGAGTCGGTCTAAAGGAAGGTTTATTGTTTGACAAGATTAATTATTCATGTTTAATTACAATTGACATTTCTGTCCAAACATTAAATGTCAATATTGTATTGGGTATCTTATGATGGGGTTCATCACTATTTAAATATGTTAATTAATGTCAACGCATGTAAAAAGGTATATTAATTGTGAATTTATTATGGTTTGTTTTGTTCTTGATTCAGTAAATTCTTTTGCTTCTACAATATCTGCAAATATCTATTCAATCTATGTTTTGAATGTCTCAAACTTTAAAATTTGAATAGAGAACGTTCTGATTGTTATCAAGTGTGTGGATTTGGATCTTGCACTTCGAGAGGATCAACCCAATGCTCTCTTAGATAGAAGTTCCACTGAGGAAAAAAGAAACTATGAGAAGTGGGATCAATTTAATCGCATGAGTCTTATGATCATGAAACGTGCAATTCTAAAAACCTTCAAGGGGCGCTATGTCTGAAGTGGTTACTGCCAAAAAGTTCTTTGAGAAAATTGAAAAATATTTTCTTCAAGAACATGAAGGTGAAGGTGATACTGGCTTATATTATTTTTCTCAAAGAACATGAAGGAGAAGGAGAAAATTGAAAAGGGCAATTCCAAATGATTATATTATTTTTCTTCAAGAACATGAAGGTGATACTGGCTTAGCGAAAGATGATTCAATCAACTTTCAACAAGCTATACAGAGTTCTAACTCTCAAAAGTGGATAGATGTCATGCATGAAGAATTTAAATTCATGAAAGACAACAACATACGTGATCTTGTCGCATTACCTAAAGGTGTAAAATCCATTAGTTGCAAATAGATATTTAAAAGCAAGAGGGATTTAAAGGGTGATGTGGAAATTTATAAGGCACGTCCTATTGCAAAATGGTTTACTCAAAGGGTACACATTGACTATATAGAGACTTTCTCTTTAGTTTTCATGAAAGACTCTTTCAGAACAATGATGACACTTGTTCTTCATTTTGATTTGGAGCTATATCACAATGATGTAAATACTGCATTCATTAATGGTGACAATGATGAGATAATATATATGGTGCAACTTGAATATTTTATCTTACGCAATACAAAGAAAATAGTTTACAAATTAAAGAAATTTATCTATGAACTTAAGAAGGCTTCCCGTCAATGTTATCATAAATTTCATCAAGTTATCCTCTCATTTGGTTTTGAGATGAATGCAGTTGATGAATGCATATACCATAAATTCATTGGGGGTAAATTTATTTTTTTAGTTTTATATGTCGATGACATACTACTTGTCAGTAATGATATAGGCTTGTTGCATGAAACCAAGAAATTTTTGACAAAGAAATTTGAAATAAAAGATCTTGGTGACACCTTTTTGTATTAGAAAATCAGATACATCATGATCGTTCTTGAGGTATTCTTGAATTATCATAAAAGAGCTATATCGAATGGATCCTTGATAGATTTGTCATGAAGAATTATAAACCGGGTGACACCCCCGTTGCTAAGGGAGACAAGTTTAGTCTTGCTCAATGTCTCAAACACCATTTTGAAGTAAACGATAAGAAAAAGATTTTCTATGAGTTTGTAGTAACGAGTCTTATGTATGCTTAGATTCGGAAATAGCATACATTGTTGAGTTGTTATGCAGATATCTTAATAACCCAAGTATGGATTATTGAAAAGCAGCCAAACGGGTTATTCGGTACTTGAAAAGAACAAAGAATTATACGCTCACATATAAGAAGTTGAATCAGTTAGAGATCATTGGGTATTCTGATTTTGACTTTATTGGATCCCAAGACACTCACAGATCCACGTCCGGTTATGTTTATCAGTTGATCGAAGGAGTTATCTCTTGGTGTAGTGCTAAGCAGATACTCACTGCATCTTTCACCATGGCAGAAAAGTTCGTAGCCTCTTATAAGGCATCCAATGATGTAATATGGTTATGCAATTTTATCACTGGGCTACAGATTTTGGATAATATTGAAAGACCATAAAAAATTGTTTTGTGACAATAATTTGGCAGTGCTATATTTCAATAATAATAGAAGCTCATCAATGTTAAAACATATAGATATTAAGTTCCTTGTTGTTAAAGAAAGAGTACATAATGGTCAAATATATATTGAACATATTAGCATAAACTTCGTGATTGCGAATCCACTTACTAAAGGTTTACCACCCAAGGTCTTTTACGGGCATACTGGTCGAATGAGAGTTATATCATTTAATGACACGTTGGTTTAATGGAAGAATGTTATCGAATGTTCTGAGATAAAATAAAGTTTCATTGCTCAAGTTTCAGTTTTATTTTGTACTCATTTGTGGTGATCTCACTAAAAAATAAGGTAGAACCAAATGAAAATAGGCATGTTTGAATCACATTACATGTAATTTTCATGTTTCACATTCGTACTTGATCAATGTCGTTGGTTATGTCAATATATGTGATCATTGATGGGTCTAATTACAATGATTGTAATGAATATCAGTTTGGTTCTATGTTGACATGATCAATGGACCAGATTGTTGGAGATGTCATCTAATAAGATAGTATTTTTTTTTAAGCTCATAAGGATATTGTATAATGAGTGATAGTATTGGAACATATGTGGCCCAAGTGGGAGATTGTTAGATATTTCATGTGGCCTACATATGTAGTTAAATCACCCATTATAAACTGTCTAAGCTGAAGGCCCATATAAAGTGATCTTATACGATTGGGCCATATGATATCTTATATAGTGTGATTATAATAATGCATAGACACCTTATGTGTCCTCATATGATAATTTTTAATTTTATGATGGGCTGATTTGGAAAGAATACAATAGTGTGGTTACAATTAGGTTATGGTAACCAAAACCATATATAGTGGTTGTTCTCTTTTGCCTCTCTATCAAAAAAGAAAGGTGCCCTCTCTTATTAGGTTTATAGAAGAAAGAAAGGCCACCTATAGAGGTTTTGGAAGATCTAACTCATCTAGAACTACCGGTGCAACAATGGATTCGGGTATGCTTTCGAATTATGTTTTACTTGTCTATTTCTGATCATTTCAATGATTTAGCATTAACAAATTTAAGGATCAAAAAATATGATTTCCCTAATACGGATTCCAACCGTTAACCCCATAAGATAAAGAAGCCGTTTGAGGGCGTCAATGGCATCATTAGCACATAATCCTTAATTAGATCATTTTCAAGAGGGTGGCTTTGAGCTTTGATGCATACAGAGGGCATAGTCCGAGTGTGTGGCAAGGGTTAGGCTTTGGAAAAGAAAATTAGAATTCAGATAATAGAAAAATAAAGTAAATTTTTAAATATTAACTATATTTGGTACACAAGAAATCAGCCGCATAACGCGCAACGGTTCATGTAATATCTACAAGAACTTCATACAAAAAAAATTCCTGAAATTGTTATGCTTATTGTGAAAGTTTGTCCTCAGTCACATTATGGCTTGAAAACTAATATAAGATAAAACGATGAGACGCAGATTTGATGAATTATAAGAGCAACAAAAGTGATAACAACGAATGCATGAAGATACACCCCACAGCAGCATATGTATCCATTATTCAATATAGAATTTTACAGAGATTTTACGCAAACTGCTTTATTATGTGTTACATTCAGCGATGTACGCTTTATTATATTGTACTATTAATGTACTGTAGATTAAATGCCAATTCAAGGTTAGGCTGGCACGAAGTTGCCCAAGTTGAGGACTGGAGGCTTGTAGGGTGCATTCAGGTCTTCAAGGACTAAACTCCTGTAATACTTGACTCCATAACCAGTAAGAACTTTAATGCGCAGCTTGTAGCTGTAATGTCCAGCTCCACGGAACAGCTTTTCTCCATAAACCACCTCCAAAAACTTGAGCTTGGCACCAGTCTGATTGTCATACCTTTTCACCGCGAACTTACCCAAGAATTGTACATGGGGGTCGTTCTGGACATTGGGGATAGGAACCCAAACTTCAGAGGGTGAAGTGGTGGGCGTAAAGTATACTATGTTGATTACCGGAGGCGTGTTAGGTGCAGACAGATCTTGTAAGAATTCAGTCTTGTAAACCCTCACTACACCTTCATCGATAGCCTTAATGACCAATCGGTAGGTGTAATGTCCAGCCCCACGATCCAATTTTTCTCCATTCAACACTTGTATGAACTTGAGGGAGGCATAGTTCAGTTCATTGTACCTGTCCACCACTCTTCCACCCAAGGCCTGTACCTGAGGATTGGTCAGTGAATTTGGGATGGGAACCCACTGATTAGAAGCAACAGTAGGTGCCACAAAGGCCACTGCTGCAACAGTGAGCACAAGAAAAGGAAGGAAGTACCTCATCCCAGTAGATGAAGACTACTACGACAAGCTTGTATGAGACCGTGAATGGAAATCAAGGAAATTCTTATGAAAGTATAGGGTGGGTGAATGAATGACTGAGTGAGGAAGGAGGAACCTACAAGCCGATATTTATAGGCAAAGTTGGTGCAGTCGGTCGTCATGTTAGAAATTATACTGTGTGCTAGGATGGGTCAACCAATAGCAATTTAGTCATTTGCTGGAATTGGTCATAATTGCATTTCTTTGAAACATGCTGTTAGCCCAAGAACGTTGACACCACTAGATTGTTAGGCGGTATATTTCGTAACATGGGAAAGTTTTAGAGTAGGTTTGAGCGGCTCCTGGTCTAGCATTTACTTGTAGCGGCAAGAATGCAAGTCATAGATGCATGTGGTTCCCAGTTTTACAGCTGACTTGGTTTATTTCATTGTTTTATACTGGTAGATATAATTTCAGCTGGCAAACTTACTTTTTTTTTTAGGCTTAATTTTTTTGTTTTAACGAAAACTTTCAATTCATTGGCGTTAGATCATAAAATTACAATAGAAGTAGAGGGGACGAGATGTCACCCTGTTGTCAAGAATGACGCATAACAGCTCCAAAAGTAAAGAAAAAACCGAAAACTCTGCAAAAAATCATTGACAATTTTTTTTGTTGGTACAAGCACAATGAATAGTTTTTTCTTCTCGTGTTTTTTTTTTCTTTTGAATGAAAGAAAAAGTTCAAATACATAGACAGAGAAATTACGCACATGAGGAGGCCAGCAATCGCCCTCATGTTAACGGCTTACACGTTAAGAGGTTGGGTTGCATGCTGTACCAGGTGTTGCATTAGGAAAAAGCTTAGGGATATTTCCATTCAGAGGCCCACCACTTACTGATATTCTAAAAAGAGTCAAATGTTTTCTGAAAAGATATTTGAAAACCTATTTTTTCGCAGAAATTGTTAACTGGAGACTTCAGTTGGATTAACACAGGTTAACCATGACTTCTATGTAATAAAGATGCTAAACTGCTCCAATTGGATAATGAAATAGGCAACACCCACCTTTTCATACCAAAGGTTAAAATGACATTTTATATTGATCAACCATGAAATGAACTTTTTAGCTTTCTTTTTGAAAAAAATTAATGAAAAGTTGGGTTTTGAAAAGTCAGTTCTTTCTTTTTTTTTTTGAAGGAATTTGAAAAATCATTTCTGAAAACACGGAACTCTTTCTGCAAAATAAGGCAAAAAGTCGGACTTAAATGAAAATTTTCAAAACTTTATCATTTAAAAAGAAATCTTGTCGTAAAAAATACTTATTGGAAACTCTCTCTCTTCCACCCCCCATTTTACTTTTGATTTTTTGTTGAAACGGTCTTTTTTTAATTATCTTAGGAAGTCAATGATGGTGAAGTCGTTTGGTACGTGTGACTACTTGCCACCGTTTTCTCGTACTCTTTGTTACACAAATGCTGTACTATTACGTATACGTTTCGCTAGAAAAGGAAAGCATCCATGGGCTGTCTTTTCCCTCCCATTACGCAAAAGAAGATGGATGTATACATATCCGGCGACATGCAGAGTGGGTCCATATGTCTTTTCTGACGTTTGAAAGAGATAAAAACTCTCACATGTAAAGAAAGTTTTACCTATGAGAGCTTTTGATATGAGAAGTTTTTTATAAGAAAGTTTTCATTTGTTTGCGTAGCGTGAGAATATATAATGAAAAAAAATGTGAAAAAGTAAGAGAGCAGGAGGAGGGTGGTGGTGGATAGTGGTGAGATGTGGTAAAATGGGTTGTGGGGAGTGTAAAAATAAATTTTCTCTTAGTAGGAAACATTCTCTTAGTAGTAAATGGTGGGACTCTGAATCGAAATATCCCTAAACTTTTTTGTTTTTCTTTTTTTGAGAGGATAGGAAAGAAATTTTCACAGGACCCTAAACTTTTTCTTAATGCAACACCTATGGGCGGTTCATGCAACACAACCTCTTAACGTGTAAGCCGTTAACATGAGGGCGATTGCTGGCCTCCTCATGTGTGTAATTTCTCTGTCTATGTATTTGAACTTTTTCTTTCATTCAAAAGAAAAAAAACACGAGAAGAAAATACTATTCATTGTGCTTGTACCAACAAAAAAATTGTCAATGATTTTTTGCAGAGTTTTCGGTTTTTTCTTTAGTTTTTGAGCTGTTATGCTTCATTCTTGACAACAGGGTGACATCTCGTCCCCTTTACTTCTATTGTAATTTTATGATCTAATGCCAATGAATTGAATGTTTTCGTTAAAAACAAAAAAATTAAGCCTAAAAAAAAAAAAAAAGTATGTTTGCCAGCTGAAATTATATCCACCAGCATAAAACAATAAAATAAACCAAGTCTGCTGCAAAACTGGGAACCACAAGCATCTCTGACTTGCATTCTTGCCGCTACAAGTAAATGCTAGACCAGGAGCCGCTCAAGCCTACTCTAAAACTCTCCCATGTTACGAAATACACCACCTAACAATCTAGTGGTGTCAACGTTCTTGGGCCAACAGCATGTTTCAAAGAAATGCAATTTTGACCAATTCCAGCAAATGACTAAATTGCTATTGGTTGACCCATCCCAGCACACAGTATAATATCTAACATGACGACCGGCTGCACCAACTTTGCCTATAAATATCGGCTTGAAAGGTACTCCTTCCTTATTCATTCATCCACCCTATACTTTCATAAGAATTTCCTTGCTTTCCATCAATTCACAGTCTCATACAAGCTTGTCGTAGTAGTCTCGATCTACTGGGATGAGGTACTTCCTTCCTTTTCTTGTGCTCACAGTTGCAGCAGTGGCCTTTGTGGCACCTACTGTTGCTTCTGATCAGTGGGTTCCCATCCCAAATTCACAGACCAATCCTCAGGCACAGGCCTTGGGTGGAAGAGTGGTTGACAGGTACAATGAACTGAACTATGCCTCCCTCAAGTTCATACAAGTGTTGAATGGAGAAAAATTGGATCGTGGGGCTGGACATTACACCTACCGATTGGTCATTAAGGCTATCGATGAAGGTGTAGTGAGGGTTTACAAGACTGAATTCTTACAAGATCTGTCTGCACCTAACACGCCTCCGGTAATCAACATAGTGTACTTTACTCCCACCACTTCACCCTCTGAAGTTTGGGTTCCTATCCCCAATGTCCAGAACGATCCCCATGTACAATTCTTGGGTAAGTTCGCCGTGAAAAGGTATGACAATCAGACTGGTGCCAAGCTCAAGTTTTTGGAGGTGGTTTATGGAGAAAAGCTGTTCCGTGGAGCTGGACATTACAGCTACCAGCTGCGCATTAAAGTTCTTACTGGTTATGGAGTCAAGTATTACAGGAGTTTAGTCCTTGAAGACCTGAATGCACCCTACAAGCCTCCAGTCCTCAACTTGGGCAACTTCGTGCCAGCCTAACCTTGAATTGGCATTTAATCTACAGTACATTAATAGTACAATATAATAACGCGTACAGCGCTGAATGTAACACATAATAAAGCGGTTTAAGTAAAATCTCTGTAAAATTCTATATTGAATAATGGATAAGTATGCTGCTGTGGGGTGTATCTTCATGCATTCGTTGTTATCACTTTTGTTGCTCTTATAATTCATCAAATCTGTGTCTCATCGTTTTATCCTATATTAGTTTTCAAGCCATAATGTGACTGAGGACAAAGTTTCACAATAATCACAACAATGTCAGGAACTTTTCCGTATGAAGTTCTTTTAGATATTACATGAACCGTTGCGCGTTATGCTGCTGATTCCTTGTGTAACAAATATAGTTAATATTTAAAATTTACTTTATTTTTCTATTATCTGAATTTTAATTTTCTTTTCCAAAGCTTAACCCTTGCCATACACTTGGACTATGCCCCCTGTATGCATCAAAGCTCAAAGCCATTGACCCACAAGGGCTTCTCTATCTTGTAGGGGTACACGAACCCCTAGTTGTGAATGTCAATTTGGTTATCTTCTTTTTTTTAGCTAGTCCAAGGAAAGTCCTCCCCTCTAATCACTGACTGCACATTAGGTGGCCAACCTCTGGTTTGTAAAACTTTTGAAGTCCCTTTGCCCACCAGGGAACACATCCAACTTTGACCTTGCAGCAAAGAAAGCACACGGGGCTTTCTAACTCGTGATGTGCCATCAACTTGGTGACATTCACAGTCACCCCTACTAAATGAGCAAGTCTTTGTGGGATACAATATGGCTCTCTCTCTCTCTCTCTCTCATTTTGGTGGTTTTTTTTTTCCCATGATTACTCTCCTCATGGCATTTTGTAAATGGGCTTCAAATGTCATAATCACTTGTCGTGGGATGAATGCCAACCAAAGCACCTTGCTTCTGTTTCACCGTGAGGAGTATAAGAACTAAAATTAGTGTTGTGGATGTCTTGAATTCTAGACTCACTTCAATCTATTACCTAAATTGAAAAGTATTTTAAACACGGTACAATGGAAATTTCATTGTTTATGGTAGTAGCCTGGAGCTCACAACATGACCTCTTTATGGGTGTAGGGGCGAAATCTCCAGGGTATGGACCTGCCTTATTTTGTAATTTGCTCTGATATACCACCCAGGGTTTTGTTTCCTTTTCGTATATATAATCAACACTTTTGGAGTTAGGTTGTGAGAGGTTTGGACATATTGGAAATTAGGGCTTCGAGAATTCTTGTATCTCGCACATTTTGCTAGTGTATTTTTTATCTTTCTTCACCGGGTCTTCTTTGTTTTCTTTCTTTCCGTTATATGTAGTTTACTTCATTTTATATGTAGTTTGCATAACAATTAGATTTTTTTTTTAAAAGGAAATAGCTAAATTCAATATCGATCAATCACCTCACTGTCAAAACCGTGACAGCATACAAGGTGGCTTCATATTAATTTTGTTGATATTTTTTTATATCCATAAAATCTGGCGGAAAATAGGCTTGGTGGTTAAGGTTAGGGGTGTCAACGGGTTGGGATTACCTAGACACGACCTGGACCAAACCTTATAGGGTCCGGGTATGGTGACAAATAAGAAGACCTGATTAAGACCCGGGTCCGGACCAAAAGGTCCGATTAATAAATGGACCCGGGTATAGTTTGTGAAATTTTCCATGTGTCTTTTTTAAAAGTAAGGGCACGTTTGAAAGAGAGAAAAACTCTTGTAGGAAACAAAAGTTTTGCCTGTGATAGTTTTTGATATGAGATGTTTTCTAAAAGAAAGTTTTTGTTTGTTTGTGTAGCATGAGAAAAACATAGTGGAAAAATGTGGAAAAAATGAGAGAGAGGAGGAGGAGGAGGGTGGTGGGTAGTGGTGAGATTGGTGGTGGGGACTGTAAAAATAAGTTTTCTCTTGGTAGGAAACATTCCTCCACCCCCCACATGGAGGAATGCTTTCTATCAAAAAGTACATTTTTTAGAAAAAACTCTCATTTGAAAAGGTCAAAAAATCCGTTCTGAATTTCCATTTTTCCATCACTTTTCCTACATCTTTCTCACTTCCAAACGTGCCCTAAAGAAAAAGTTTTATCAAGATAAAAATGAATTGGAGGAAGTGGGATCCTCACAAAACTATATAGTTGGCACACAAAAAATACATAAAAGGTATAGAAGTTTTAAGTATCTTTGGCAGTAAGGAAAGGCCCCAGCCTAGGCAAGCCGATGCAACGTCTATCAACATTGGGCCAAGTTAATACGACTGTGCACAAGATATCCTTCTAAACCATGCAGATAATTCCACAAAGATGTTGGGGGGCTGGCCCCATCTCTGCTCTTTTATTCAACCTGGTCATGGAAGGGCTCAGTTGAATGCTTGCCCAATCGACCTGGTAAGGCATTATAAGAGGGGTCAACCTCCTAGTGATCCAGCCAATGACACATCTCTTTTTTTTTTAAAGCAAGCTGGGGTTAGGCAAACCCCTACTAGTTGTACAACTATACCATCAGGTTTTGAACCTGCAACTTCCCAACATAAGGTGACATGCACTAGCTACTCCTACCAGACAAGCAAAGCCCTTGTTGGTTTCACATCTCCTTTTTTGCCAATTTTTTTTTGTAAAGGTGACATTGTACAAGCCGATTGTTTAGCTTACTCTTCATTTAACAAACATGAACAAGATTTTGGAAGGATAAAACTAAAAGGTCGGTTTTTGAGAAAATCAAAACTCTGGTTTTCTTAGAAAGCGAAGGTCGACGAAAAAAGGGCAAAAGCCCCTTTGGCCTCCTGGTAACTGGGAAAGTCGTCGCTGAAGCTGCTTGTGAATCGGCGACATCAACCGGATTGTCGACCAGAGCCAAGAAACGCCCAATGGCTGAAACCCCACAAAAGATCCCAACCGGCTTACGGGCTTGGGGTTTCGGCCAACAAATCGGTCTGGTGACAACGGAGGTCCGGTGACCATCCGTAGCAGCCAGCGGTGCCGGCGAGGCCACTATCAATCCGCGACAGAAACCCCCTTCCAACAAAGGGCATCGACTATCCGATCTTCCTGACAAGAATCAAAAGTACCACCGGAGAACGACTGTGCTTCATCTCTGCCAACAGCGTCAGCGAGGCCGCTGCTGATCGTCGACCCCCTCACCTCTTCAGTGAAATCCATGAAGGGTAAAGGGTATAGCCTTTTTATTATTATTCTACATTCCACAGGCAACCGATCGTGGTTGCTAGTCACCGACCAGGGCACCCTCCTCGACGGTCGATCGATGGTGATGGCTATCGTCGTCAACCATGACTGGCCTCTTGGCAAAAGAACAGATGCAGGTCTTTTGGGTTATGAGAAAATGGAATTTGGTTTTCTCAGAAACCACAAGACCACGGCTGGGGAAAAAGATGATTTGGTATCAGAGTCGCTGCCCTCCGAATACATAGGACAACTATGGCAAAGGCCGACGGTGACAACGGTGGCGTTTGACTTTCGGATCCCCCTTCCATCCCTGGCGAATGCCGATTTTTTCAAAAGGGGGAGGCCGAATCTCCTCCTGCGATTCAAAACATACACTATAGCAGGAGGGAACGGAATGCAAACCGTCGGTGACCCGCATCCTGCAAGGCTGCTGATCACCAGTACCAGGCGGGCTTACAAGCATGCCACCCTCGACCATGCTACTCATTATCTCTGGCACCATTGACCGCTATCAGTCCACTATGGTTGGTGGCACGGGAATGCAACAGTAGGCCCGAGTTTGCATCAGCAACGATAACTCAATACACCAACATCGACGAGCGTAGACTGAAAGCTCCCGACGCACACACATGCGCAGCGAAATACGTGATGTGTGGACCCATAACCCAATGTAAAAGTATACTCCAAAATTAAAACTGGAATGTTAATTCAACAGAAACTGGTAGATGCTATGGTCAATGCGACATGGGGCTGCTCAGCGTTCCCATTAGCCTATCGACGCCCATGATGAGCATAGGCCTTCAATTCGATGGTGAACAGGACCTTGAATCCAAATGAAAATTATGAGGACACAGGCTATAGTCTTCAGTTGTAGGCCACTCTCATCATGTAGCCAAGCCTCATATTTATAGTGGAGGATAGGGGGGGGGGTACAGAATGTGAACCCCTTCACATTCTCGTAACCTCTACCCTAATAAATCCCATAATTGCCTATTAATTGACCACTAATCCCTCATTACTGTCAAACCGGGTTAAACTATGGGCCGGACCCAAACGTAAATGTCCTACATGGGGGTCTTATGAATTAAGTGCATTCTGATTCGATATATTGTTCTCTCTTTATCATTTTTTTTTATTCTTAAAACATATGCATTCTTTACATCATCATCAACACCCATGTCATGGAAAATTGATTCAAAAAATAGAGTTTAAGCTTTAGAGGAAAACAATAAAAAGTGATATTACTAAATTTTTAGAGGTTATATTTGACATTTTTCCTTACATTTTTCGTAATATACATAAAATAATAGATGAAATGTTGTTATGTGATTGGCTTTGTCAAATAGGCATGGCAGATACCCCTCCCTGGATCCTTGCTCGTACTACCCATGAGAAAGGGATCTTCAATACTGTGGCTACGTTGAACCATGCCTGCCAACCAACGGTCGCTTCTACGATAGTGTAAAACTGTAGTTCACCGTTTCCCCTAGAGAATTGCCTTGCTTCATCTATAATGCAAGAGACTGATATTAGCAAGATTTGAACCTAGACGGGCCCGTCTAGCTGCCTAGGGCCATCCCATTATGCCAAGACACTTTGGGGCAATACCAAGCTTTTGTCCCATAGTAAAAGACACAAACCCATGGGGGTTTAAAACTTGTGGCATCCCACCAACTTGACATTCACAACTAGGGCTTACTGTTAGATATTTCATGTAGGCCTACACATGTAGTTAATCACCCATTATAAACTGTCTAAGGTGAAGACCCATATAAAGTGATCTTATACGGTTGGGTCATATAACATCTTATAAAGTATGGTTATAATAATGTGTAGATACCTTATGTGCTCTTATATGTCAATTTTTGATTTTATGATGGGCTGAATTGAAAAGAAGAAAATAGGATGGTTACAATTAGGTTATGGTTTGCAAAACCATATATAGTGGTTGTTGTCTTTTGCTTCCCCATCAAGAAAAAAAAATTTCTCTTTCTCATCACGTTTAGAGAATAAAGAAAGGTCGCCTATAGAGGTTTTAGAAGATCTATCAGTGCAACAATGAACTTGAGTACGCTTCTGCATTATGTTTTATTTGTCTATTTTTTATCTTTTTAATGATTTAGCATGAACAAATTTAAGGATCAAGAAATATGATTTTCCCAATTCGGATTCCAACAATTGGTATCATAACCTCTTGTTCTTGTTAAATCATTAAAATATTTGATTCTGCCATTGTATTTTTTGTTGGGTCATCAAAATCCCATCGGATTCGGGTTTTTTTGTTGACCACCCGCATTATAGGCCATTAACAAAAAAAAATATTTTTGCCATAACCGGCAGTGTAGGTTGGGGTTTCCTAGGATCGGTGACCAAACGTGGGGTTGGTGCGCCCCTTCGGTGGCTGCAGGCCACCAGACGACATTGGGCAACTTGTTAAACACCGTTTGATCTTTAGCGCAGGCACCGTCGGGTGCCTGCATAGGTAACAAGGAGGAGGGGGGACTGGATGGTCCTCCTCAGTCTCTCACCAGCTTTGGTGAGGGCCAGATCCCCCCCTTTCTCGTTCCGACGTTAGGGCGAAGGCGAAGGAGGGTTAAACGACCCTCCTGACGTTGCTTGGTTGTGCCTGGATGATGGCACGGCCGATCTGGCCCTCCCCCTGAGCTTTCGATCGACCGGAAGGTGCCAGATGGACGAGGGGCCCATCAGCATTTACCCTTTGGATTCGATCGATCAAAAGGTGTCAGACGGAGGAGGGATCGATCGTCCCTTCCCCTTTGGTTTTAAACAATCGGGGGTGCCGGCAGACCCTCGGCTGGTCACCTTCGCTAGACGACGGGCGTCTGGCATCCAACGATGGTGGTCTGGAGCATTCGGTTCGCCCCAGCCCCCGTCGGTTGACCAAGGGGCAGCAACTAGCTTGGTTCAGTCTCCATCTAGTTTGCGGGGACTAACCTGGGTTGGGTGTGGTCTGACCCACACCGGGTCAAGTTTGACCTGACCTGTAGGTCAAATCTGGTATGACCCGACCTGATGGATCAGACCCCTTTGCATGTGCTATGGACTCATTAAAAAAATAAAAAATAAAGGGAGAAACATTTTTTAAGAAATTTTTTTTATTGGGTCCAGGACATTAAGTATGCATTTGGGGTCCCTTTACAACGTTGACTTCGGATATATTTTTTACCCTATTTGAATTATGGCTTTATTTTCTTTTTGATCATATGCATATAATCATATATTATATTTAAACTATGGTATTCTTTTTCAGAATAAGGGACTAATATTCTAAAATGAGTTGATTAAAAAAAATATTACCAAAGTAACCTCTCTTGTGAAGATTGACTTATCTGTAATATTAAAATATTTGTATATTTGAGATTCATGCGAATAGTGATTGGCCCAACAGAAGATTACTATTTAGCCAAGCTCAAATATACTTTCAGTAATAAATACGAGATGATTATCTAGTTTTTCATGTGAACAATGAGTCGGTCTAAAGGAAGGTTTATTGTTTGACAAGATTAATTATTCATGTTTAATTACAATTGACATTTTTGTCCAAACATTAAATGTCAATATTGTATTGGGTATCTTATGATGGGGTTCATCACTATTTAAATATGTTAATTAATGTCAACGCATGTAAAAAGGTATATTAATTGTGAATTTATTATGGTTTGTTTTGTTCTTGATTCAGTAAATTCTTTTGCTTCTACAATATCTGCAAATATCTATTCAATCTATGTTTTGAATGTCTCAAACTTTAAAATTTGAATAGAGAACGTTCTGATTGTTATCAAGTGTGTGGATTTGGATCTTGCACTTCGAGAGGATCAACCCAATGCTCTCTTAGATAGAAGTTCCACTGAGGAAAAAAGAAACTATGAGAAGTGGGATCAATTTAATCGCATGAGTCTTATGATCATGAAACGTGCAATTCTAAAAACCTTCAAGGGGCGCTATGTCTGAAGTGGTTACTGCCAAAAAGTTCTTTGAGAAAATTGAAAAATATTTTCTTCAAGAACATGAAGGTGAAGGTGATACTGGCTTATATTATTTTTCTCAAAGAACATGAAGGAGAAGGAGAAAATTGAAAAGGGCAATTCCAAATGATTATATTATTTTTCTTCAAGAACATGAAGGTGATACTGGCTTAGCGAAAGATGATTCAATCAACTTTCAACAAGCTATACAGAGTTCTAACTCTCAAAAGTGGATAGATGTCATGCATGAAGAATTTAAATTCATGAAAGACAACAACATACGTGATCTTGTCGCATTACCTAAAGGTGTAAAATCCATTAGTTGCAAATAGATATTTAAAAGCAAGAGGGATTTAAAGGGTGATGTGGAAATTTATAAGGCACGTCCTATTGCAAAATGGTTTACTCAAAGGGTACACATTGACTATATAGAGACTTTCTCTTTAGTTTTCATGAAAGACTCTTTCAGAACAATGATGACACTTGTTCTTCATTTTGATTTGGAGCTATATCACAATGATGTAAATACTGCATTCATTAATGGTGACAATGATGAGATAATATATATGGTGCAACTTGAATATTTTATCTTACGCAATACAAAGAAAATAGTTTACAAATTAAAGAAATTTATCTATGAACTTAAGAAGGCTTCCCGTCAATGTTATCATAAATTTCATCAAGTTATCCTCTCATTTGGTTTTGAGATGAATGCAGTTGATGAATGCATATACCATAAATTCATTGGGGGTAAATTTATTTTTTTAGTTTTATATGTCGATGACATACTACTTGTCAGTAATGATATAGGCTTGTTGCATGAAACCAAGAAATTTTTGACAAAGAAATTTGAAATAAAAGATCTTGGTGACACCTTTTTGTATTAGAAAATCAGATACATCATGATCGTTCTTGAGGTATTCTTGAATTATCATAAAAGAGCTATATCGAATGGATCCTTGATAGATTTGTCATGAAGAATTATAAACCGGGTGACACCCCCGTTGCTAAGGGAGACAAGTTTAGTCTTGCTCAATGTCTCAAACACCATTTTGAAGTAAACGATAAGAAAAAGATTTTCTATGAGTTTGTAGTAACGAGTCTTATGTATGCTTAGATTCGGAAATAGCATACATTGTTGAGTTGTTATGCAGATATCTTAATAACCCAAGTATGGATTATTGAAAAGCAGCCAAACGGGTTATTCGGTACTTGAAAAGAACAAAGAATTATACGCTCACATATAAGAAGTTGAATCAGTTAGAGATCATTGGGTATTCTGATTTTGACTTTATTGGATCCCAAGACACTCACAGATCCACGTCCGGTTATGTTTATCAGTTGATCGAAGGAGTTATCTCTTGGTGTAGTGCTAAGCAGATACTCACTGCATCTTTCACCATGGCAGAAAAGTTCGTAGCCTCTTATAAGGCATCCAATGATGTAATATGGTTATGCAATTTTATCACTGGGCTACAGATTTTGGATAATATTGAAAGACCATAAAAAATTGTTTTGTGACAATAATTTGGCAGTGCTATATTTCAATAATAATAGAAGCTCATCAATGTTAAAACATATAGATATTAAGTTCCTTGTTGTTAAAGAAAGAGTACATAATGGTCAAATATATATTGAACATATTAGCATAAACTTCGTGATTGCGAATCCACTTACTAAAGGTTTACCACCCAAGGTCTTTTACGGGCATACTGGTCGAATGAGAGTTATATCATTTAATGACACGTTGGTTTAATGGAAGAATGTTATCGAATGTTCTGAGATAAAATAAAGTTTCATTGCTCAAGTTTCAGTTTTATTTTGTACTCATTTGTGGTGATCTCACTAAAAAATAAGGTAGAACCAAATGAAAATAGGCATGTTTGAATCACATTACATGTAATTTTCATGTTTCACATTCGTACTTGATCAATGTCGTTGGTTATGTCAATATATGTGATCATTGATGGGTCTAATTACAATGATTGTAATGAATATCAGTTTGGTTCTATGTTGACATGATCAATGGACCAGATTGTTGGAGATGTCATCTAATAAGATAGTATTTTTTTTTAAGCTCATAAGGATATTGTATAATGAGTGATAGTATTGGAACATATGTGGCCCAAGTGGGAGATTGTTAGATATTTCATGTGGCCTACATATGTAGTTAAATCACCCATTATAAACTGTCTAAGCTGAAGGCCCATATAAAGTGATCTTATACGATTGGGCCATATGATATCTTATATAGTGTGATTATAATAATGCATAGACACCTTATGTGTCCTCATATGATAATTTTTAATTTTATGATGGGCTGATTTGGAAAGAATACAATAGTGTGGTTACAATTAGGTTATGGTAACCAAAACCATATATAGTGGTTGTTCTCTTTTGCCTCTCTATCAAAAAAGAAAGGTGCCCTCTCTTATTAGGTTTATAGAAGAAAGAAAGGCCACCTATAGAGGTTTTGGAAGATCTAACTCATCTAGAACTACCGGTGCAACAATGGATTCGGGTATGCTTTCGAATTATGTTTTACTTGTC
The DNA here is from genome assembly GCF_984573655.1 of Nuphar pumila. Classification (NCBI taxonomy): domain Eukaryota; kingdom Viridiplantae; phylum Streptophyta; class Magnoliopsida; order Nymphaeales; family Nymphaeaceae; genus Nuphar; species Nuphar pumila. Next base: position 15,851,468 of record NC_143249.1, on the reverse strand, counting down.
TATTTCTGATCATTTCAATGATTTAGCATTAACAAATTTAAGGATCAAAAAATATGATTTCCCTAATACGGATTCCAACCGTTAACCCCATAAGATAAAGAAGCCGTTTGAGGGCGTCAATGGCATCATTAGCACATAATCCTTAATTAGATCATTTTCAAGAGGGTGGCTTTGAGCTTTGATGCATACAGAGGGCATAGTCCGAGTGTGTGGCAAGGGTTAGGCTTTGGAAAAGAAAATTAGAATTCAGATAATAGAAAAATAAAGTAAATTTTTAAATATTAACTATATTTGGTACACAAGAAATCAGCCGCATAACGCGCAACGGTTCATGTAATATCTACAAGAACTTCATACAAAAAAAATTCCTGAAATTGTTATGCTTATTGTGAAAGTTTGTCCTCAGTCACATTATGGCTTGAAAACTAATATAAGATAAAACGATGAGACGCAGATTTGATGAATTATAAGAGCAACAAAAGTGATAACAACGAATGCATGAAGATACACCCCACAGCAGCATATGTATCCATTATTCAATATAGAATTTTACAGAGATTTTACGCAAACTGCTTTATTATGTGTTACATTCAGCGATGTACGCTTTATTATATTGTACTATTAATGTACTGTAGATTAAATGCCAATTCAAGGTTAGGCTGGCACGAAGTTGCCCAAGTTGAGGACTGGAGGCTTGTAGGGTGCATTCAGGTCTTCAAGGACTAAACTCCTGTAATACTTGACTCCATAACCAGTAAGAACTTTAATGCGCAGCTTGTAGCTGTAATGTCCAGCTCCACGGAACAGCTTTTCTCCATAAACCACCTCCAAAAACTTGAGCTTGGCACCAGTCTGATTGTCATACCTTTTCACCGCGAACTTACCCAAGAATTGTACATGGGGGTCGTTCTGGACATTGGGGATAGGAACCCAAACTTCAGAGGGTGAAGTGGTGGGCGTAAAGTATACTATGTTGATTACCGGAGGCGTGTTAGGTGCAGACAGATCTTGTAAGAATTCAGTCTTGTAAACCCTCACTACACCTTCATCGATAGCCTTAATGACCAATCGGTAGGTGTAATGTCCAGCCCCACGATCCAATTTTTCTCCATTCAACACTTGTATGAACTTGAGGGAGGCATAGTTCAGTTCATTGTACCTGTCCACCACTCTTCCACCCAAGGCCTGTACCTGAGGATTGGTCAGTGAATTTGGGATGGGAACCCACTGATTAGAAGCAACAGTAGGTGCCACAAAGGCCACTGCTGCAACAGTGAGCACAAGAAAAGGAAGGAAGTACCTCATCCCAGTAGATGAAGACTACTACGACAAGCTTGTATGAGACCGTGAATGGAAATCAAGGAAATTCTTATGAAAGTATAGGGTGGGTGAATGAATGACTGAGTGAGGAAGGAGGAACCTACAAGCCGATATTTATAGGCAAAGTTGGTGCAGTCGGTCGTCATGTTAGAAATTATACTGTGTGCTAGGATGGGTCAACCAATAGCAATTTAGTCATTTGCTGGAATTGGTCATAATTGCATTTCTTTGAAACATGCTGTTAGCCCAAGAACGTTGACACCACTAGATTGTTAGGCGGTATATTTCGTAACATGGGAAAGTTTTAGAGTAGGTTTGAGCGGCTCCTGGTCTAGCATTTACTTGTAGCGGCAAGAATGCAAGTCATAGATGCATGTGGTTCCCAGTTTTACAGCTGACTTGGTTTATTTCATTGTTTTATACTGGTAGATATAATTTCAGCTGGCAAACTTACTTTTTTTTTTAGGCTTAATTTTTTTGTTTTAACGAAAACTTTCAATTCATTGGCGTTAGATCATAAAATTACAATAGAAGTAGAGGGGACGAGATGTCACCCTGTTGTCAAGAATGACGCATAACAGCTCCAAAAGTAAAGAAAAAACCGAAAACTCTGCAAAAAATCATTGACAATTTTTTTTGTTGGTACAAGCACAATGAATAGTTTTTTCTTCTCGTGTTTTTTTTTTCTTTTGAATGAAAGAAAAAGTTCAAATACATAGACAGAGAAATTACGCACATGAGGAGGCCAGCAATCGCCCTCATGTTAACGGCTTACACGTTAAGAGGTTGGGTTGCATGCTGTACCAGGTGTTGCATTAGGAAAAAGCTTAGGGATATTTCCATTCAGAGGCCCACCACTTACTGATATTCTAAAAAGAGTCAAATGTTTTCTGAAAAGATATTTGAAAACCTATTTTTTCGCAGAAATTGTTAACTGGAGACTTCAGTTGGATTAACACAGGTTAACCATGACTTCTATGTAATAAAGATGCTAAACTGCTCCAATTGGATAATGAAATAGGCAACACCCACCTTTTCATACCAAAGGTTAAAATGACATTTTATATTGATCAACCATGAAATGAACTTTTTAGCTTTCTTTTTGAAAAAAATTAATGAAAAGTTGGGTTTTGAAAAGTCAGTTCTTTCTTTTTTTTTTTGAAGGAATTTGAAAAATCATTTCTGAAAACACGGAACTCTTTCTGCAAAATAAGGCAAAAAGTCGGACTTAAATGAAAATTTTCAAAACTTTATCATTTAAAAAGAAATCTTGTCGTAAAAAATACTTATTGGAAACTCTCTCTCTTCCACCCCCCATTTTACTTTTGATTTTTTGTTGAAACGGTCTTTTTTTAATTATCTTAGGAAGTCAATGATGGTGAAGTCGTTTGGTACGTGTGACTACTTGCCACCGTTTTCTCGTACTCTTTGTTACACAAATGCTGTACTATTACGTATACGTTTCGCTAGAAAAGGAAAGCATCCATGGGCTGTCTTTTCCCTCCCATTACGCAAAAGAAGATGGATGTATACATATCCGGCGACATGCAGAGTGGGTCCATATGTCTTTTCTGACGTTTGAAAGAGATAAAAACTCTCACATGTAAAGAAAGTTTTACCTATGAGAGCTTTTGATATGAGAAGTTTTTTATAAGAAAGTTTTCATTTGTTTGCGTAGCGTGAGAATATATAATGAAAAAAAATGTGAAAAAGTAAGAGAGCAGGAGGAGGGTGGTGGTGGATAGTGGTGAGATGTGGTAAAATGGGTTGTGGGGAGTGTAAAAATAAATTTTCTCTTAGTAGGAAACATTCTCTTAGTAGTAAATGGTGGGACTCTGAATCGAAATATCCCTAAACTTTTTTGTTTTTCTTTTTTTGAGAGGATAGGAAAGAAATTTTCACAGGACCCTAAACTTTTTCTTAATGCAACACCTATGGGCGGTTCATGCAACACAACCTCTTAACGTGTAAGCCGTTAACATGAGGGCGATTGCTGGCCTCCTCATGTGTGTAATTTCTCTGTCTATGTATTTGAACTTTTTCTTTCATTCAAAAGAAAAAAAACACGAGAAGAAAATACTATTCATTGTGCTTGTACCAACAAAAAAATTGTCAATGATTTTTTGCAGAGTTTTCGGTTTTTTCTTTAGTTTTTGAGCTGTTATGCTTCATTCTTGACAACAGGGTGACATCTCGTCCCCTTTACTTCTATTGTAATTTTATGATCTAATGCCAATGAATTGAATGTTTTCGTTAAAAACAAAAAAATTAAGCCTAAAAAAAAAAAAAAAGTATGTTTGCCAGCTGAAATTATATCCACCAGCATAAAACAATAAAATAAACCAAGTCTGCTGCAAAACTGGGAACCACAAGCATCTCTGACTTGCATTCTTGCCGCTACAAGTAAATGCTAGACCAGGAGCCGCTCAAGCCTACTCTAAAACTCTCCCATGTTACGAAATACACCACCTAACAATCTAGTGGTGTCAACGTTCTTGGGCCAACAGCATGTTTCAAAGAAATGCAATTTTGACCAATTCCAGCAAATGACTAAATTGCTATTGGTTGACCCATCCCAGCACACAGTATAATATCTAACATGACGACCGGCTGCACCAACTTTGCCTATAAATATCGGCTTGAAAGGTACTCCTTCCTTATTCATTCATCCACCCTATACTTTCATAAGAATTTCCTTGCTTTCCATCAATTCACAGTCTCATACAAGCTTGTCGTAGTAGTCTCGATCTACTGGGATGAGGTACTTCCTTCCTTTTCTTGTGCTCACAGTTGCAGCAGTGGCCTTTGTGGCACCTACTGTTGCTTCTGATCAGTGGGTTCCCATCCCAAATTCACAGACCAATCCTCAGGCACAGGCCTTGGGTGGAAGAGTGGTTGACAGGTACAATGAACTGAACTATGCCTCCCTCAAGTTCATACAAGTGTTGAATGGAGAAAAATTGGATCGTGGGGCTGGACATTACACCTACCGATTGGTCATTAAGGCTATCGATGAAGGTGTAGTGAGGGTTTACAAGACTGAATTCTTACAAGATCTGTCTGCACCTAACACGCCTCCGGTAATCAACATAGTGTACTTTACTCCCACCACTTCACCCTCTGAAGTTTGGGTTCCTATCCCCAATGTCCAGAACGATCCCCATGTACAATTCTTGGGTAAGTTCGCCGTGAAAAGGTATGACAATCAGACTGGTGCCAAGCTCAAGTTTTTGGAGGTGGTTTATGGAGAAAAGCTGTTCCGTGGAGCTGGACATTACAGCTACCAGCTGCGCATTAAAGTTCTTACTGGTTATGGAGTCAAGTATTACAGGAGTTTAGTCCTTGAAGACCTGAATGCACCCTACAAGCCTCCAGTCCTCAACTTGGGCAACTTCGTGCCAGCCTAACCTTGAATTGGCATTTAATCTACAGTACATTAATAGTACAATATAATAACGCGTACAGCGCTGAATGTAACACATAATAAAGCGGTTTAAGTAAAATCTCTGTAAAATTCTATATTGAATAATGGATAAGTATGCTGCTGTGGGGTGTATCTTCATGCATTCGTTGTTATCACTTTTGTTGCTCTTATAATTCATCAAATCTGTGTCTCATCGTTTTATCCTATATTAGTTTTCAAGCCATAATGTGACTGAGGACAAAGTTTCACAATAATCACAACAATGTCAGGAACTTTTCCGTATGAAGTTCTTTTAGATATTACATGAACCGTTGCGCGTTATGCTGCTGATTCCTTGTGTAACAAATATAGTTAATATTTAAAATTTACTTTATTTTTCTATTATCTGAATTTTAATTTTCTTTTCCAAAGCTTAACCCTTGCCATACACTTGGACTATGCCCCCTGTATGCATCAAAGCTCAAAGCCATTGACCCACAAGGGCTTCTCTATCTTGTAGGGGTACACGAACCCCTAGTTGTGAATGTCAATTTGGTTATCTTCTTTTTTTTAGCTAGTCCAAGGAAAGTCCTCCCCTCTAATCACTGACTGCACATTAGGTGGCCAACCTCTGGTTTGTAAAACTTTTGAAGTCCCTTTGCCCACCAGGGAACACATCCAACTTTGACCTTGCAGCAAAGAAAGCACACGGGGCTTTCTAACTCGTGATGTGCCATCAACTTGGTGACATTCACAGTCACCCCTACTAAATGAGCAAGTCTTTGTGGGATACAATATGGCTCTCTCTCTCTCTCTCTCTCTCTCTCTCTCTCTCATTTTGGTGGTTTTTTTTTTCCCATGATTACTCTCCTCATGGCATTTTGTAAATGGGCTTCAAATGTCATAATCACTTGTCGTGGGATGAATGCCAACCAAAGCACCTTGCTTCTGTTTCACCGTGAGGAGTATAAGAACTAAAATTAGTGTTGTGGATGTCTTGAATTCTAGACTCACTTCAATCTATTACCTAAATTGAAAAGTATTTTAAACACGGTACAATGGAAATTTCATTGTTTATGGTAGTAGCCTGGAGCTCACAACATGACCTCTTTATGGGTGTAGGGGCGAAATCTCCAGGGTATGGACCTGCCTTATTTTGTAATTTGCTCTGATATACCACCCAGGGTTTTGTTTCCTTTTCGTATATATAATCAACACTTTTGGAGTTAGGTTGTGAGAGGTTTGGACATATTGGAAATTAGGGCTTCGAGAATTCTTGTATCTCGCACATTTTGCTAGTGTATTTTTTATCTTTCTTCACCGGGTCTTCTTTGTTTTCTTTCTTTCCGTTATATGTAGTTTACTTCATTTTATATGTAGTTTGCATAACAATTAGATTTTTTTTTTAAAAGGAAATAGCTAAATTCAATATCGATCAATCACCTCACTGTCAAAACCGTGACAGCATACAAGGTGGCTTCATATTAATTTTGTTGATATTTTTTTATATCCATAAAATCTGGCGGAAAATAGGCTTGGTGGTTAAGGTTAGGGGTGTCAACGGGTTGGGATTACCTAGACACGACCTGGACCAAACCTTATAGGGTCCGGGTATGGTGACAAATAAGAAGACCTGATTAAGACCCGGGTCCGGACCAAAAGGTCCGATTAATAAATGGACCCGGGTATAGTTTGTGAAATTTTCCATGTGTCTTTTTTAAAAGTAAGGGCACGTTTGAAAGAGAGAAAAACTCTTGTAGGAAACAAAAGTTTTGCCTGTGATAGTTTTTGATATGAGATGTTTTCTAAAAGAAAGTTTTTGTTTGTTTGTGTAGCATGAGAAAAACATAGTGGAAAAATGTGGAAAAAATGAGAGAGAGGAGGAGGAGGAGGGTGGTGGGTAGTGGTGAGATTGGTGGTAGGGACTGTAAAAATAAGTTTTCTCTTGGTAGGAAACATTCCTCCACCCCCCACATGGAGGAATGTTTTCTATCAAAAAGTACATTTTTTAGAAAAACTCTCATTTGAAAAGGTCAAAAAATCCGTTCTGAATTTCCATTTTTCCATCACTTTTCCTACATCTTTCTCACTTCCAAACGTGCCCTAAAGAAAAAGTTTTATCAAGATAAAAATGAATTGGAGGAAGTGGGATCCTCACAAAACTATGTAGTTGGCACACAAAAAATACATAAAAGGTATAGAAGTTTTAAGTATCTTTGGCAGTAAGGAAAGGCCCTAGCCTAGGCAAGCCGATGCAACGTCTATCAACATTGGGCCAAGTTAATACGACTGTGCACAAGATATCCTTCTAAACCATGCAGATAATTCCACAAAGATGTTGGGGGACTGGCCCCATCTCTGCTCTTTTATTCAACCTGGTCATGGAAGGGCTCAGTTGAATGCTTGCCCAATCGACCTGGTAAGGCATTATAAGAGGGGTCAACCTCCTAGTGATCCAGCCAATGACACATCTCTTTTTTTTTTAAAGCAAGCTGGGGTTAGGCAAACCCCTACTAGTTGTACAACTATACCATCGGGTTTTGAACCTGCAACTTCCCAACATAAGGTGACATGCACTAGCTACTCCTACCAGACAAGCAAAGCCCTTGATGGTTTCACATCTCTTTTTTTGCCAATTTTTTTTTGTAAAGGTGACATTGTACAAGCCGATTGTTTAGCTTACTCTTCATTTAACAAACATGAACAAGATTTTGGAAGGATAAAACTAAAAGGTCGGTTTTTGAGAAAATCAAAACTCTGGTTTTCTTAGAAAGCGAAGGTCGACGAAAAAAGGGCAAAAGCCCCTTTGGCCTCCTGGTAACTGGGAAAGTCGTCGCTGAAGCTGCTTGTGAATCGGCGACATCAACCGGATTGTCGACCAGAGCCAAGAAACGCCCAATGGCTGAAACCCCACAAAAGATCCCAACCGGCTTACGGGCTTGGGGTTTCGGCCAACAAATCGGTCTGGTGACAACGGAGGTCCGGTGACCATCCGTAGCAGCCAGCGGTGCCGGCGAGGCCACTATCAATCCGCGACAGAAACCCCCTTCCAACAAAGGGCATCGACTATCCGATCTTCCTGACAAGAATCAAAAGTACCACCGGAGAACGACTGTGCTTCATCTCTGCCAACAGCGTCAGCGAGGCCGCTGCTGATCGTCGACCCCCTCACCTCTTCAGTGAAATCCATGAAGGGTAAAGGGTATAGCCCTTTTATTATTATTCTACATTCCACAGGCAACCGATCGTGGTTGCTGGTCACCGACCAGGGCACCCGGCTCGACGGTCGATCGATGGTGATGGCTATCGTCGTCAGCCAGGACTGACCTCTTGGCAAAAGAACAGATGCAGGTCTTTTGGGTTATGAGAAAATGGAATTTGGTTTTCTCAGAAACCAAAAGACCACGGCTGGGGAAAAAGATGATTTGGTATCAGAGTCGCTGCCCTCCGAATACATAGGACAACTCTGGCAAAGGCCGACGATGACAACGGTGGCGTTTGACTTTCGGATCCCCCTTCCATCCCTGGCGAATGCCGATTTTTTCAAAAGGGGGAGGCCGAATCTCCTCCTGCGATTCAAAACATACACTATAGCAGGGGGAAACGGAATGCAAACCGTCGGTGACCCGCATCCTGCAAGGCTGCTGATCACCGGTAGCAGGCGGGCTTACAAGCATGCCACCCTCGACCATGCTACTCATTATCTCTGGCACCATTGACCGCTATCAGTCCACTATGGTTGGTGGCACGGGAATGCAACAGTAGGCCCGAGTTTGCATCAGCAACGATAACTCAATACACCAACATCGAGGAGCGTAGACTGCAATCTCTCGACGCACACACATGCGCAGCGAAATACGTGATGTGTGGACCCATAACCCAATGTAAAAGTATACTCCAAAATAAAAACTGGAATGTTAATTCAACAAAAACTGGTAGATGCTATGGTCAATACGACATGGGGCTGCTCAGCATTCCCATTAGCCTGTCGACGCCCATGATGAGCATAGGCCTTCAATTCGATGGTGAACAGGACCTTGAATCCAAATGAAATTTATGAGGACACAGGCTATAGTCTTCAGTTGTAGGCCACTCTCATCATGTAGCCAAGCCTCATATTTATAGTGGAGGATAGGGGGGGGGTACAGAATGTGAACCCCTTCACATTCTCGTAACCTCTACCCTACTAAATCCCATAATTGCCTATTAATTGACCACTAATCCCTCATTACTGTCAAACCGGGTTGAACTATGGGTTCGACCCAAACGTAAATGTCCTACATGGGGGTCTTATGAATTAAGTGCATTCTGATTCGATATATTGCTCTCTCTTTATCATTTTTTTTTATTCTTAAAACATATGCATTCTTTACATCATCATCAACACCCATGTCATGGAAAATTGATTCAAAAAATAGAGTTTAAGCTTTAGAGGAAAACAATAAAAAGTGATATTACTAAATTTTTAGAGGTTATATTTGACATTTTGCCATACATTTTTCGTAATATACATAAAATAATAGATGAAATGTTGTTATGTGATTGGCTTTGTCAAATAGGCATGGCAGATACCCCTCCCTGGATCCTTGCTCGTACTACCCATGAGAAAGGGCTCTTCAAAACTGTTGTTGTGTTGAACCATGCCTGCCAACCAACGGTCGCTTCTACGATAGTGTAAAACTGTAGTTCACCCTTTCCCCTAGAGAATTGCCTTGCTTCATCTATAATGCAAGAGACTGATATTAGCAAGATTTGAACCTAGACGGGCCCGTCTAGCTGCCTAGGGCCATCCCATTATGCCAAGCCACTTTGGGGCAATACCAAGCTTTTGTCCCATAGTAAAAGACACATACCCATGGGGGTTTAAAACTTGTGGCATCCCATCAACTTGACATTCACAACTAGGGCTTACTGTTAGATATTTCATGTAGGCCTACACATGTAGTTAATCACCCATTATAAACTGTCTAAGGTGAAGACCCATATAAAGTGATCTTATACGGTTGGGTCATATGACATCTTATAAAGTATGGTTATAATAATGTGTAGATACCTTATGTGCTCTTATATGTCAATTTTCGATTTTATGATGGGCTGAATTGAAAAGAAGACAATAGGATGGTTAAAATTAGGTTATGGTTTGCAAAACCATATATAGTGGTTGTTCTCTTTTGCCTCCCCATCAAGAAAAAAAATTTCTCTTTCTCATCACGTTTAGAGAATAAAGAAAGGTCGCCTATACAGGTTTTAGAAGATCTATCAGTGCAACAATGAACTTGAGTACGCTTCTGCATTATGTTTTATTTGTCGATTTTTTATCTTTTTAATGATTTAGCATGAACAAATTTAAGGATCAAGGAATATGATTTTCCCAATTCGGATTCCAACAATTGGTATCATAACCTCTTGTTCTTGTTAAATCATTAAAATATTTGATTCTGCCATTGTATTTTTTGTTGGGTCATCAAAATCCCATCGGATTCGGGTTTTTTTGTTGACCACCCACATTATAGGCCATTAATAAATAAAAAAAATATTTTTGCCATAACCGGCAGTGTAGGTTGGGGTTTCCTAGGATCGGTGACCAAACGTGGGGTTGGTGCGCCCCTTCGGTGGATGCAGGCCACCAGACGACATTGGTCAACTTCTCAAACACCGTTTGATCTTTAGCGCGGGCACCGTCGGGTGCCTGCATAGGTAACAAGGAGGAGGGGGGACTGGATGGTCCTCCCCAGTCTCTCACCAGCTTTGGTGAGGGCCAGATCCCCCCTTTTCTCGTTCCGGCGTTAGGGCGAAGGCGAAGGAGGGTTAAACGACCCTCCTGACGTTGCTTGGTTGTGCCTGGATGATGGCACGGCCGATTTGGCCTTCCCCATGAGCTTTCGATCGACCGGAAGGTGCCAGATGGACGAGGGGCCCATCAACACTTACCCTTTGGATTCGATCGATCAAAAGGTGTCAGACGGAGGAGGGATCGATCGTCCCTTCCCCTTTGGTTTTAAACAATTGGGGGTGCCGGCAGACCCTCGGCTGGTCACCCTCGCTGGACGACGGGCGTCTGGCATCCAACGATGGTGGTCTGGAGCATTCGGTTCGCCCCAGCCCCCGTCGGTTGACCAAGGGGCAGCAACCAGCTTGGTTCAGTCTCCATCTAGTTTGTGGGGACTAACCTGGGTTGGGTGTGGTCTGACCCACACCGGGTCAGGTTTGACCTAACCTGCAGGTCAAATCTAGTATGACCCGACCTGATGGATCAGACCCCTTTGCATGTGCTATAGACTCATTAAAAAAATAAAAAATAAAGAATAAAGGGAGAAACATTTTTTAAGAAATTTTTTTATTGGGTCCAGTCCATTAAGTATGCATTTGGGGTCCCTTTACAACGTTGACTTCGGATATATTTTTTACCCTATTTGAATTATGACTTTATTTTCTTTTTGATCATATGCATATAATCATATATTATATTTAAACTATGGTATTCTTTTTCAGAATAAGGGACTAATATTCTAAAATGAGTTGATTAAAAAAAATATTATCAAAGTAACCTCTCTTGTGAAGATTGACTTATCTGTAATATTAAAATATTTGTATATTTGAGATTCATGCGAATAGTGATTGGCCCAACAGAAGATTACTATTTAGCCAAGCTCAAATATACTTTCAGTAATAAATACGAGATGATTATCTAGTTTTTCATGTGAACAATGAGTCGGTCTAAAGGAAGGCTTATTGTTTGACAAGATTAATTATTCATGTTTAATTACAATTGACATTTTTGTCCAAACATTAAATGCCAATATTGTATTGGGTATCTTGTGATGGGGTTCATCACTATTTAAATATGTTAATTAATGTCAACGCATGTAAAAAGGTATATTGATTGTGAATTTATTATGGTTTGTTTTGTTCTTGATTCAGTAAATTCTTTTGCTTCTACAATATCTGCAAATATCTATTCAATCTATGTTTTGAATGTCTCAAACTTTAAAATTTGAATAGAGAACGTTCTGATTGTTATCAAGTGTGTGGATTTGGATCTTGCACTTCGAGAGGATCAACCCAATGCTCTCTTAGATAGAAGTTCCACTGAGGAAAAAAGAAACTATGAGAAGTGGGATCAATTTAATCGCATGAGTCTTATGATCATGAAACGTGCAATTCTGAAAACCTTCAAGGTGCGCTATGTCTGAAGTGGTTAGTGCCAAAAAGTTCTTTGAGAAAATTGGAAAATATTTTCTTTAAGAACATGAAGGTGAAGGTGATACTGGCTTATATTATTTTTCTCAAAGAACATGAAGGAGAAGGAGAAAATTGAAAAAGGGCAATTCCAAATGATTATATTATTTTTCTTCAAGAGCATGAAGGTGATACTGGCTTAGCGAAAGATGATCCAATCAACTTTCAGCAAGCTATACAGAGTTCTAACTCTCAAAAGGGGATAGATGTCATGCATGAAGAATTTAAATTCATGAAAGACAACAACGTACGTGATCTTGTCGCATTACCTAAAGGTGTAAAATCCATTAGTTGCAAATAGATATTTAGAACCAAGATGAATTTAAAGGGTGATGTGGAAAGTCATAAGGCATGTCTTATTGCAAAATGGTTTACTGAAAGGGTACACATTGACTATATTGAGACTTTCTCTTTAGTTTTCATGAAAGACTCTTTCAGAATAATGATGACACTTGTGGTTCATTTTGATTTGGAGTTATATCACATGGATGTAAATACTGCATTCCTTAATGGTGACATTGATGAGATAATATATATGGTGCAACAAGAATATTTTATCTTACGCAATACAAAGAAAATAGTTTACAAATTAAAGAAATTTATCTATGAACTTAAGAAGGCTTCCCGTCAATGTTATCATAAATTTCATCAAGTTATCCTCTCATTTGGTTTTGAGATGAATGTAGTTGATGAACGCATATACCACAAATTCATTGGGGTTAAATTTATTTTTTTAGTTTTATATGTCGATGACATACTACTTGTCAGTAATGATATAGGCTTATTGGATGAAACCAAGAAATTTTTGACAAAGAAATTTGAAATAAAAGATCTTGGTGACACCTCTTTTGTATTAGAAACTCAGATACATCATGATCGTTCTTGAGGTATTCTTGGATTATCGTAAAAGAGCTATATCGAATGGATCCTTGATAGATTTGTCATGAAGAATTATAAACAGGGTGACACCCCCGTTGCTAAGGGAGACAAGTTTAGTCTTGCTCAATGTCTCAAACACCATTTTGAAGTAAACGATAAGAAAAAGATTTTCTATGAGTTTGTAGTAACGAGTCTTATGTATGCTTACATTCGGAAATAGCATACATTGTTGAGTTGTTATGCAGATATCTTAATAACCCAAGTATGGATTATTGAAAAGCAGCCAAACGGGTTATTCGGTACTTGAAAAGAACAAAGAATTATACGCTCACATATAAGAAGTTGAATCAGTTAGAGATCATTGGGTATTCTGATTTTGACTTTATTGGATCCCAAGACACTCACAGATCCACGTCCGGTTATGTTTATCAGTTGATCGGAGGAGTTATCTCTTGGTGTAGTGCTAAGCAGATACTCACTGCATCTTTCACCATGGCAGAAAAGTTCGTAGCCTCTTATAAGGCATCCAATCATGTAATATGGTTATGCAATTTTATCACTGGGCTACAGATTTTGGATAATATTGAAAGACCATAAAAATTGTTTTGTGACAATAATTTGGCAGTGCTATATTTCAATAATAATAGAAGCTCATCAATGTTAAAACATATAGATATTAAGTTCCTTGTTGTTAAAGAAAGAGTACATAATGGTCAAATATATATTGAACATATTAGCATAAACTTCGTGATTGCGAATCCACTTACTAAAGGTTTACCACCCAAGGTCTTTTACGGGCATACTGGTCGAATGAGAGTTATATCATTTAATGACACGTTGGTTTAATGGAAGAATGTTATCGAATGTTCTGAGATAAAATAAAGTTTCATTGCTCAAGTTTCAGTTTTATTTTGTACTCATTTGTGGTGATCTCACTAAAAAATAAGGTAGAACCAAATGAAAATAGGCATGTTTGAATCACATTACATGTAATTTTCATGTTTCACATTCGTACTTGATCAATGTCGTTGGTTATGTCAATATATGTGATCATTGATGAGTCTAATTACAATGATTGTAATGAATATCAGTTTGGTTATATGTTGACATGATCAATGGACCAGATTGTTGGAGATGTCATCTAATAAGATAGTATTTTTTTTAAGCTCATAAGGATATTGTATAATGAGTGATAGTATTGAAACATATGTGGCCCAAGTGGGAGATTGTTAGATATTTCATGTGGCCTACATATGTAGTTAAATCACCCATTATAAACTGTCTAAGATGAAGGCCCATATAAAGTGATCTTATACGATTGGGCCATATGATATCTTATATAGTGTGATTATAATAATGCATAGACACCTTATGTGTCCTCATATGATAATTTTTAATTTTATGATGGGCTGATTTGGAAAGAATACAATAGTGTGGTTACAATTAGGTTATGGTAACCAAAACCATATATAGTGGTTGTTCTCTTTTGCCTCTCTATCAAAAAAGAAAGGTGCCCTCTCTTATTAGGTTTATAGAAGAAAGAAAGGCCACCTATAGAGGTTTTGGAAGATCTAACTCATCTAGAACTACCGGTGTATGCTTTCGAATTATGTTTTCGACCCAAACGTAAATGTCCTACATGGGGGTCTTATGAATTAAGTGCATTCTGATTCGATATATTGCTCTCTCTTTATCATTTTTTTTTATTCTTAAAACATATGCATTCTTTACATCATCATCAACACCCATGTCATGGAAAATTGATTCAAAAAATAGAGTTTAAGCTTTAGAGGAAAACAATAAAAAGTGATATTACTAAATTTTTAGAGGTTATATTTGACATTTTGGCATACATTTTTCGTAATATACATAAAATAATAGATGAAATGTTGTTATGTGATTGGCTTTGTCAAATAGGCATGGCAGATACCCCTCCCTGGATCCTTGCTCGTACTACCCATGAGAAAGGGCTCTTCAAAACTGTGGCTGCGTTGAACCATGCCTGCCAACCAACGGTCGCTTCTACGATAGTGTAAAACTGTAGTTCACCCTTTCCCCTAGAGAATTGCCTTGCTTCATCTATAATGCAAGAGACTGATATTAGCAAGATTTGAACCTAGACGGGCCCGTCTAGCTGCCTAGGGCCATCCCATTATGCCAAGCCACTTTGGGGCAATACCAAGCTTTTGTCCCATAGTAAAAGACACATACCCATGGGGGTTTAAAACTTGTGGCATCCCATCAACTTGACATTTACAACTAGGGCTTACTGTTAGATATTTCATGTAGGCCTACACATGTAGTTAATCACCCATTATAAACTGTCTAAGGTGAAGACCCATATAAAGTGATCTTATACGGTTGGGTCATATGACATCTTATAAAGTATGGTTATAATAATGTGTAGATACCTCATGTACTCTTATATGTCAATTTTCGATTTTATGATGGGCTGAATTGAAAAGAAGAAAATAGGATGGTTACAATTAGGTTATGGTTTGCAAAACCATATATAGTGGTTGTTCTCTTTTGCCTCCCCATCAAGAAAAAAAATTTCTCTTTCTCATCACGTTTACAGAATAAAGAAAGGTCGCCTATACAGGTTTTAGAAGATCTATCAGAGCAACAATGAACTTGAGTACGCTTCTGCATTACGTTTTATTTGTCTATTTTTTATCTTTTTAACGATTTAGCACGAACAAATTTAAGGATCAAGAAATATGATTTTTCCAATTCGGATTCCAACAATTGGTATCATAACCTCTTGTTCTTGTTAAATCATTAAAATATTTGATTCTGCCATTGTATTTTTTGTTGGGTCATCAAAATCCCATCGGATTCGGGTTTTTTTGTTGACCACCCACATTATAGGCCATTAATAAATAAAAAAATTATTTTTGCCATAACCGGCAGTGTAGGTTGGGGTTTCCTAGGATCGGTGACCAAACGTGGGGTTGGTGCGCCCCTTCGGTGGATGCAGGCCACCAGACGACATTGGGCAACTTGTCAAACACCGTTTGATCTTTAGCGCAGGCACCGTCGGGTGCCTGCATAGGTAACAAGGAGGAGGGGGGACTGGATGGTCCTCCTCAGTCTCTCACCAGCTTTGGTGAGGGCCAGATCCCCCCCTTTCTCGTTCCGGCGTTAGGGCGAAGGCGAAGGAGGGTTAAACGACCCTCCTGACGTTGCTTGGTTGTGCCTGGATGATGGCACGGCCGATTTGGCCTTCCCCATGAGCTTTCGATCGACCGGAAGGTGCCAGATGGAGGAGGGGCCCATCAGCACTTACCCTTTGGATTCGATCGATCAAAAGGTGTCAGACGGAGGAGGGATCGATCGTCCCTTCCCCTTTGGTTTTAAACAATTGGGGGTGCCGGTAGACCCTCGGCTGGTCACCCTCGCTGGACGACGGGCGTCTGGCATCCAACGATGGTGGTCTGGAGCATTCAGTTCGCCCCAGCCTTCGTCGGTTGACCAAGGGGCAGCAACCAGCTTGGTTCAGTCTCCATCTAGTTTGTGGGGACTAACCTGGGTTGGGTGTGGTCTGACCCACACCGGGTCAGGTTTGACCTGACCTGCAGGTCAAATCTAGTATGACCCGACCTGATGGATCAGACCCCTTTGCATGTGCTATGGACTCATTAAAAAAATAAAAAATAAAGAATAAAGGGAGAAACATTTTTTAAGAAAATTTTTTTATTGGGTCCAGGCCATTAAGTATGCATTTGGGGTCCCTTTACAACGTTGACTTCGGATATATTTTTTACTCTATTTGAATTATGACTTTATTTTCTTTTTGATCATATGCATATAATCATATATTATATTTAAACTATGGTATTCTTTTTCAGAATAAGGGACTAATATTCTAAAATGAGTTGATTAAAAAAAATATTACCAAAGTAACCTCTCTTGTGAAGATTGACTTATCTGTAATATTAAAATATTTGTATATTTGAGATTCATGCGAATAGTGATTGGCCCAACAGAAGATTACTATTTAGCCAAGCTCAAATATACTTTCAGTAATAAATACGAGATGATTATCTAGTTTTTCATGTGAACAATGAGTCGGTCTAAAGGAAGGTTTATTGTTTGACAAGATTAATTATTCATGTTTAATTACAATTGACATTTCTGTCCAAACATTAAATGTCAATATTGTATTGGGTATCTTATGATGGGGTTCATCACTATTTAAATATGTTAATTAATGTCAACGCATGTAAAAAGGTATATTAATTGTGAATTTATTATGGTTTGTTTTGTTCTTGATTCAGTAAATTCTTTTGCTTCTACAATATCTGCAAATATCTATTCAATCTATGTTTTGAATGTCTCAAACTTTAAAATTTGAATAGAGAACGTTCTGATTGTTATCAAGTGTGTGGATTTGGATCTTGCACTTCGAGAGGATCAACCCAATGCTCTCTTAGATAGAAGTTCCACTGAGGAAAAAAGAAACTATGAGAAGTGGGATCAATTTAATCGCATGAGTCTTATGATCATGAAACGTGCAATTCTAAAAACCTTCAAGGGGCGCTATGTCTGAAGTGGTTACTGCCAAAAAGTTCTTTGAGAAAATTGAAAAATATTTTCTTCAAGAACATGAAGGTGAAGGTGATACTGGCTTATATTATTTTTCTCAAAGAACATGAAGGAGAAGGAGAAAATTGAAAAAGGGCAATTCCAAATGATTATATTATTTTTCTTCAAGAACATGAAGGTGATACTGGCTTAGCGAAAGATGATCCAATCAACTTTCAACAAGCTATACAGAGTTCTAACTCTCAAAAGTGGATAGATGTCATGCATGAAGAATTTAAATTCATGAAAGACAACAACGTACGTGATCTTGTCGCATTACCTAAAGGTGTAAAATCCATTAGTTGCAAATAGATATTTAAAAGCAAGAGGGATTTAAAGGGTGATGTGGAAATTTATAAGGCACGTCCTATTGCAAAATGGTTTACTCAAAGGGTACACATTGACTATATAGAGACTTTCTCTTTAGTTTTCATGAAAGACTCTTTCAGAACAATGATGACACTTGTTCTTCATTTTGATTTGGAGCTATATCACATGGATGTAAATACTGCATTCATTAATGGTGACATTGATGAGATAATATATATGGTGCAACATGAATATTTTATCTTACGCAATACAAAGAAAATAGTTTACAAATTAAAGAAATTTATCTATGAACTTAAGAAGGCTTCCCGTCAATGTTATCATAAATTTCATCAAGTTATCCTCTCATTTGGTTTTGAGATGAATGCAGTTGATGAATGCATATACCATAAATTCATTGGGGGTAAATTTATTTTTTTAGTTTTATATGTCGATGACATACTACTTGTCAGTAATGATATAGGCTTGTTGCATGAAACCAAGAAATTTTTGACAAAGAAATTTGAAATAAAAGATCTTGGTGACACCTTTTTGTATTAGAAAATCAGATACATCATGATCGTTCTTGAGGTATTCTTGAATTATCATAAAAGAGCTATATCGAATGGATCCTTGATAGATTTGTCATGAAGAATTATAAACCGGGTGACACCCCCGTTGCTAAGGGAGACAAGTTTAGTCTTGCTCAATGTCTCAAACACCATTTTGAAGTAAACGATAAGAAAAAGATTTTCTATGAGTTTGTAGTAACGAGTCTTATGTATGCTTAGATTCGGAAATAGCATACATTGTTGAGTTGTTATGCAGATATCTTAATAACCCAAGTATGGATTATTGAAAAGCAGCCAAACGGGTTATTCGGTACTTGAAAAGAACAAAGAATTATACGCTCACATATAAGAAGTTGAATCAGTTAGAGATCATTGGGTATTCTGATTTTGACTTTATTGGATCCCAAGACACTCACAGATCCACGTCCGGTTATGTTTATCAGTTGATCGAAGGAGTTATCTCTTGGTGTAGTGCTAAGCAGATACTCACTGCATCTTTCACCATGGCAGAAAAGTTCGTAGCCTCTTATAAGGCATCCAATGATGTAATATGGTTATGCAATTTTATCACTGGGCTACAGATTTTGGATAATATTGAAAGACCATAAAAAATTGTTTTGTGACAATAATTTGGCAGTGCTATATTTCAATAATAATAGAAGCTCATCAATGTTAAAACATATAGATATTAAGTTCCTTGTTGTTAAAGAAAGAGTACATAATGGTCAAATATATATTGAACATATTAGCATAAACTTCGTGATTGCGAATCCACTTACTAAAGGTTTACCACCCAAGGTCTTTTACGGGCATACTGGTCGAATGAGAGTTATATCATTTAATGACACGTTGGTTTAATGGAAGAATGTTATCGAATGTTCTGAGATAAAATAAAGTTTCATTGCTCAAGTTTCAGTTTTATTTTGTACTCATTTGTGGTGATCTCACTAAAAAATAAGGTAGAACCAAATGAAAATAGGCATGTTTGAATCACATTACATGTAATTTTCATGTTTCACATTCGTACTTGATCAATGTCATTGGTTATGTCAATATATGTGATCATTGATGGGTCTAATTACAATGATTGTAATGAATATCAGTTTGGTTCTATGTTGACATGATCAATGGACCAGATTGTTGGAGATGTCATCTAATAAGATAGTATTTTTTTTTAAGCTCATAAGGATATTGTATAATGAGTGATAGTATTGGAACATATGTGGCCCAAGTGGGAGATTGTTAGATATTTCATGTGGCCTACATATGTAGTTAAATCACCCATTATAAACTGTCTAAGCTGAAGGCCCATATAAAGTGATCTTATACGATTGGGCCATATGATATCTTATATAGTGTGATTATAATAATGCATAGACACCTTATGTGTCCTCATATGATAATTTTTAATTTTATGATGGGCTGATTTGGAAAGAATACAATAGTGTGGTTACAATTAGGTTATGGTAACCAAAACCATATATAGTGGTTGTTCTCTTTTGCCTCTCTATCAAAAAAGAAAGGTGCCCTCTCTTATTAGGTTTATAGAAGAAAGAAAGGCCACCTATAGAGGTTTTGGAAGATCTAACTCATCTAGAACTACCGGTGCAACAATGGATTCGGGTATGCTTTCGAATTATGTTTTACTTGTCTATTTCTGATCATTTCAATGATTTAGCATTAACAAATTTAAGGATCAAAAAATATGATTTCCCTAATACGGATTCCAACCGTTAACCCCATAAGATAAAGAAGCCGTTTGAGGGGGTCAATGGCATCGTTAGCACATAATCCTTAATTAGATCATTTTCAAGAGGGTGGCTTTGAGCTTTGATGCATACAGAGGGCATAGTCCGAGTGTGTGGCAAGGGTTAGGCTTTGGAAAAGAAAATTAGAATTCAGATAATAGAAAAATAAAGTAAATTTTTAAATATTAACTATATTTGGTACACAAGAAATCAGCCGCATAACGCGCAACGGTTCATGTAATATCTACAAGAACTTCATACAAAAAAAATTCCTGAAATTGTTATGCTTATTGTGAAAGTTTGTCCTCAGTCACATTATGGCTTGAAAACTAATATAAGATAAAACGATGAGACGCAGATTTGATGAATTATAAGAGCAACAAAAGTGATAACAACGAATGCATGAAGATACACCCCACAGCAGCATATGTATCCATTATTCAATATAGAATTTTACAGAGATTTTACGCAAACTACTTTATTATGTGTTACATTCAGCGATGTACGCTTTATTATATTGTACTATTAATGTACTGTAGATTAAATGCCAATTCAAGGTTAGGCTGGCACGAAGTTGCCCAAGTTGAGGACTGGAGGCTTGTAGGGTGCATTCAGGTCTTCAAGGACTAAACTCCTGTAATACTTGACTCCATAACCAGTAAGAACTTTAATGCGCAGCTTGTAGCTGTAATGTCCAGCTCCACGGAACAGCTTTTCTCCATAAACCACCTCCAAAAACTTGAGCTTGGCACCAGTCTGATTGTCATACCTTTTCACCGCGAACTTACCCAAGAATTGTACATGGGGGTCGTTCTGGACATTGGGGATAGGAACCCAAACTTCAGAGGGTGAAGTGGTGGGCGTAAAGTATACTATGTTGATTACCGGAGGCGTGTTAGGTGCAGACAGATCTTGTAAGAATTCAGTCTTGTAAACCCTCACTACACCTTCATCGATAGCCTTAATGACCAATCGGTAGGTGTAATGTCCAGCCCCACGATCCAATTTTTCTCCATTCAACACTTGTATGAACTTGAGGGAGGCATAGTTCAGTTCATTGTACCTGTCCACCACTCTTCCACCCAAGGCCTGTACCTGAGGATTGGTCAGTGAATTTGGGATGGGAACCCACTGATTAGAAGCAACAGTAGGTGCCACAAAGGCCACTGCTGCAACAGTGAGCACAAGAAAAGGAAGGAAGTACCTCATCCCAGTAGATGAAGACTACTACGACAAGCTTGTATGAGACCGTGAATGGAAATCAAGGAAATTCTTATGAAAGTATAGGGTGGGTGAATGAATGACTGAGTGAGGAAGGAGGAACCTACAAGCCGATATTTATAGGCAAAGTTGGTGCAGTCGGTCGTCATGTTAGAAATTATACTGTGTGCTAGGATGGGTCAACCAATAGCAATTTAGTCATTTGCTGGAATTGGTCATAATTGCATTTCTTTGAAACATGCTGTTAGCCCAAGAACGTTGACACCACTAGATTGTTAGGCGGTATATTTCGTAACATGGGAAAGTTTTAGAGTAGGTTTGAGCGGCTCCTGGTCTAGCATTTACTTGTAGCGGCAAGAATGCAAGTCATAGATGCATGTGGTTCCCAGTTTTACAGCTGACTTGGTTTATTTCATTGTTTTATACTGGTAGATATAATTTCAGCTGGCAAACTTACTTTTTTTTTTAGGCTTAATTTTTTTGTTTTAACGAAAACTTTCAATTCATTGGCGTTAGATCATAAAATTACAATAGAAGTAGAGGGGACGAGATGTCACCCTGTTGTCAAGAATGACGCATAACAGCTCCAAAAGTAAAGAAAAAACCGAAAACTCTGCAAAAAATCATTGACAATTTTTTTTGTTGGTACAAGCACAATGAATAGTTTTTTCTTCTCGTGTTTTTTTTTTCTTTTGAATGAAAGAAAAAGTTCAAATACATAGACAGAGAAATTACGCACATGAGGAGGCCAGCAATCGCCCTCATGTTAACGGCTTACACGTTAAGAGGTTGGGTTGCATGCTGTACCAGGTGTTGCATTAGGAAAAAGCTTAGGGATATTTCCATTCAGAGGCCCACCACTTACTGATATTCTAAAAAGAGTCAGATGTTTTCTGAAAAGATATTTGAAAACCTATTTTTTCGCAGAAATTGTTAACTGGAGACTTCAGTTGGATTAACACAGGTTAACCATGACTTCTATGTAATAAAGATGCTAAACTGCTCCAATTGGATAATGAAATAGGCAACACCCACCTTTTCATACCAAAGGTTAAAATGACATTTTATATTGATCAACCATGAAATGAACTTTTTAGCTTTCTTTTTGAAAAAAATTAATGAAAAGTTGGGTTTTGAAAAGTCAGTTCTTTCTTTTTTTTTTTGAAGGAATTTGAAAAATCATTTCTGAAAACACGGAACTCTTTCTGCAAAATAAGGCAAAAAGTCGGACTTAAATGAAAATTTTCAAAACTTTATCATTTAAAAAGAAATCTTGTCGTAAAAAATACTTATTGGAAACTCTCTCTCTTCCACCCCCCATTTTACTTTTGATTTTTTGTTGAAACGGTCTTTTTTTAATTATCTTAGGAAGTCAATGATGGTGAAGTCGTTTGGTACGTGTGACTACTTGCCACCGTTTTCTCGTACTCTTTGTTACACAAATGCTGTACTATTACGTATACGTTTCGCTAGAAAAGGAAAGCATCCATGGGCTGTCTTTTCCCTCCCATTACGCAAAAGAAGATGGATGTATACATATCCGGCGACATGCAGAGTGGGTCCATATGTCTTTTCTGACGTTTGAAAGAGATAAAAACTCTCACATGTAAAGAAAGTTTTACCTATGAGAGCTTTTGATATGAGAAGTTTTTTATAAGAAAGTTTTCATTTGTTTGCGTAGCGTGAGAATATATAATGAAAAAAAATGTGAAAAAGTAAGAGAGCAGGAGGAGGGTGGTGGTGGATAGTGGTGAGATGTGGTAAAATGGGTTGTGGGGAGTGTAAAAATAAATTTTCTCTTAGTAGGAAACATTCTCTTAGTAGTAAATGGTGGGACTCTGAATCGAAATATCCCTAAACTTTTTTGTTTTTCTTTTTTTGAGAGGATAGGAAAGAAATTTTCACAGGACCCTAAACTTTTTCTTAATGCAACACCTATGGGCGGTTCATGCAACACAACCTCTTAACGTGTAAGCCGTTAACATGAGGGCGATTGCTGGCCTCCTCATGTGTGTAATTTCTCTGTCTATGTATTTGAACTTTTTCTTTCATTCAAAAGAAAAAAAACACGAGAAGAAAATACTATTCATTGTGCTTGTACCAACAAAAAAATTGTCAATGATTTTTTGCAGAGTTTTCGGTTTTTTCTTTAGTTTTTGAGCTGTTATGCTTCATTCTTGACAACAGGGTGACATCTCGTCCCCTTTACTTCTATTGTAATTTTATGATCTAATGCCAATGAATTGAATGTTTTCGTTAAAAACAAAAAAATTAAGCCTAAAAAAAAAAAAAAAGTATGTTTGCCAGCTGAAATTATATCCACCAGCATAAAACAATAAAATAAACCAAGTCTGCTGCAAAACTGGGAACCACAAGCATCTCTGACTTGCATTCTTGCCGCTACAAGTAAATGCTAGACCAGGAGCCGCTCAAGCCTACTCTAAAACTCTCCCATGTTACGAAATACACCACCTAACAATCTAGTGGTGTCAACGTTCTTGGGCCAACAGCATGTTTCAAAGAAATGCAATTTTGACCAATTCCAGCAAATGACTAAATTGCTATTGGTTGACCCATCCCAGCACACAGTATAATATCTAACATGACGACCGGCTGCACCAACTTTGCCTATAAATATCGGCTTGAAAGGTACTCCTTCCTTATTCATTCATCCACCCTATACTTTCATAAGAATTTCCTTGCTTTCCATCAATTCACAGTCTCATACAAGCTTGTCGTAGTAGTCTCGATCTACTGGGATGAGGTACTTCCTTCCTTTTCTTGTGCTCACAGTTGCAGCAGTGGCCTTTGTGGCACCTACTGTTGCTTCTGATCAGTGGGTTCCCATCCCAAATTCACAGACCAATCCTCAGGCACAGGCCTTGGGTGGAAGAGTGGTTGACAGGTACAATGAACTGAACTATGCCTCCCTCAAGTTCATACAAGTGTTGAATGGAGAAAAATTGGATCGTGGGGCTGGACATTACACCTACCGATTGGTCATTAAGGCTATCGATGAAGGTGTAGTGAGGGTTTACAAGACTGAATTCTTACAAGATCTGTCTGCACCTAACACGCCTCCGGTAATCAACATAGTGTACTTTACTCCCACCACTTCACCCTCTGAAGTTTGGGTTCCTATCCCCAATGTCCAGAACGATCCCCATGTACAATTCTTGGGTAAGTTCGCCGTGAAAAGGTATGACAATCAGACTGGTGCCAAGCTCAAGTTTTTGGAGGTGGTTTATGGAGAAAAGCTGTTCCGTGGAGCTGGACATTACAGCTACCAGCTGCGCATTAAAGTTCTTACTGGTTATGGAGTCAAGTATTACAGGAGTTTAGTCCTTGAAGACCTGAATGCACCCTACAAGCCTCCAGTCCTCAACTTGGGCAACTTCGTGCCAGCCTAACCTTGAATTGGCATTTAATCTACAGTACATTAATAGTACAATATAATAACGCGTACAGCGCTGAATGTAACACATAATAAAGCGGTTTAAGTAAAATCTCTGTAAAATTCTATATTGAATAATGGATAAGTATGCTGCTGTGGGGTGTATCTTCATGCATTCGTTGTTATCACTTTTGTTGCTCTTATAATTCATCAAATCTGTGTCTCATCGTTTTATCCTATATTAGTTTTCAAGCCATAATGTGACTGAGGACAAAGTTTCACAATAATCACAACAATGTCAGGAACTTTTCCGTATGAAGTTCTTTTAGATATTACATGAACCGTTGCGCGTTATGCTGCTGATTCCTTGTGTAACAAATATAGTTAATATTTAAAATTTACTTTATTTTTCTATTATCTGAATTTTAATTTTCTTTTCCAAAGCTTAACCCTTGCCATACACTTGGACTATGCCCCCTGTATGCATCAAAGCTCAAAGCCATTGACCCACAAGGGCTTCTCTATCTTGTAGGGGTACACGAACCCCTAGTTGTGAATGTCAATTTGGTTATCTTCTTTTTTTTAGCTAGTCCAAGGAAAGTCCTCCCCTCTAATCACTGACTGCACATTAGGTGGCCAACCTCTGGTTTGTAAAACTTTTGAAGTCCCTTTGCCCACCAGGGAACACATCCAACTTTGACCTTGCAGCAAAGAAAGCACACGGGGCTTTCTAACTCGTGATGTGCCATCAACTTGGTGACATTCACAGTCACCCCTACTAAATGAGCAAGTCTTTGTGGGATACAATATGGCTCTCTCTCTCTCTCTCTCTCTCTCTCTCTCTCTCTCTCTCTCTCTCTCTCTCTCTCTCTCTCATTTTGGTGGGTTTTTTTTTTCCATGATTACTCTCCTCATGGCATTTTGTAAATGGGCTTCAAATGTCATAATCACTTGTCGTGGGATGAATGCCAACCAAAGCACCTTGCTTCTGTTTCACCGTGAGGAGTATAAGAACTAAAATTAGTGTTGTGGATGTCTTGAATTCTAGACTCACTTCAATCTATTACCTAAATTGAAAAGTATTTTAAACACGGTACAATGGAAATTTCATTGTTTATGGTAGTAGCCTGGAGCTCACAACATGACCTCTTTATGGGTGTAGGGGCGAAATCTCCAGGGTATGGACCTGCCTTATTTTGTAATTTGCTCTGATATACCACCCAGGGTTTTGTTTCCTTTTCGTATATATAATCAACACTTTTGGAGTTAGGTTGTGAGAGGTTTGGACATATTGGAAATTAGGGCTTCGAGAATTCTTGTATCTCGCACATTTTGCTAGTGTATTTTTTATCTTTCTTCACCGGGTCTTCTTTGTTTTCTTTCTTTCCGTTATATGTAGTTTACTTCATTTTATATGTAGTTTGCATAACAATTAGATTTTTTTTTTAAAAGGAAATAGCTAAATTCAATATCGATCAATCACCTCACTGTCAAAACCGTGACAGCATACAAGGTGGCTTCATATTAATTTTGTTGATATTTTTTTATATCCATAAAATCTGGCGGAAAATAGGCTTGGTGGTTAAGGTTAGGGGTGTCAACGGGTTGGGATTACCTAGACACGACCTGGACCAAACCTTATAGGGTCCGGGTATGGTGACAAATAAGAAGACCTGATTAAGACCCGGGTCCGGACCAAAAGGTCCGATTAATAAATGGACCCGGGTATAGTTTGTGAAATTTTCCATGTGTCTTTTTTAAAAGTAAGGGCACGTTTGAAAGAGAGAAAAACTCTTGTAGGAAACAAAAGTTTTGCCTGTGATAGTTTTTGATATGAGATGTTTTCTAAAAGAAAGTTTTTGTTTGTTTGTGTAGCATGAGAAAAACATAGTGGAAAAATGTGGAAAAAATGAGAGAGAGGAGGAGGAGGAGGAGGGTGGGTAGTGGTGAGATTGGTGGTGGGGACTGTAAAAATAAGTTTTCTCTTGGTAGGAAACATTCCTCCACCCCCCACATGGAGGAATGCTTTCTATCAAAAAGTACATTTTTTAGAAAAAACTCTCATTTGAAAAGGTCAAAAAATCCGTTCTGAATTTCCATTTTTCCATCACTTTTCCTACATCTTTCTCACTTCCAAACGTGCCCTAAAGAAAAAGTTTTATCAAGATAAAAATGAATTGGAGGAAGTGGGATCCTCACAAAACTATATAGTTGGCACACAAAAAATACATAAAAGGTATAGAAGTTTTAAGTATCTTTGGCAGTAAGGAAAGGCCCCAGCCTAGGCAAGCCGATGCAACGTCTATCAACATTGGGCCAAGTTAATACGACTGTGCACAAGATATCCTTCTAAACCATGCAGATAATTCCACAAAGATGTTGGGGGGCTGGCCCCATCTCTGCTCTTTTATTCAACCTGGTCATGGAAGGGCTCAGTTGAATGCTTGCCCAATCGACCTGGTAAGGCATTATAAGAGGGGTCAACCTCCTAGTGATCCAGCCAATGACACATCTCTTTTTTTTTTAAAGCAAGCTGGGGTTAGGCAAACCCCTACTAGTTGTACAACTATACCATCAGGTTTTGAACCTGCAACTTCCCAACATAAGGTGACATGCACTAGCTACTCCTACCAGACAAGCAAAGCCCTTGTTGGTTTCACATCTCCTTTTTTGCCAATTTTTTTTTGTAAAGGTGACATTGTACAAGCCGATTGTTTAGCTTACTCTTCATTTAACAAACATGAACAAGATTTTGGAAGGATAAAACTAAAAGGTCGGTTTTTGAGAAAATCAAAACTCTGGTTTTCTTAGAAAGCGAAGGTCGACGAAAAAAGGGCAAAAGCCCCTTTGGCCTCCTGGTAACTGGGAAAGTCGTCGCTGAAGCTGCTTGTGAATCGGCGACATCAACCGGATTGTCGACCAGAGCCAAGAAACGCCCAATGGCTGAAACCCCACAAAAGATCCCAACCGGCTTACGGGCTTGGGGTTTCGGCCAACAAATCGGTCTGGTGACAACGGAGGTCCGGTGACCATCCGTAGCAGCCAGCGGTGCCGGCGAGGCCACTATCAATCCGCGACAGAAACCCCCTTCCAACAAAGGGCATCGACTATCCGATCTTCCTGACAAGAATCAAAAGTACCACCGGAGAACGACTGTGCTTCATCTCTGCCAACAGCGTCAGCGAGGCCGCTGCTGATCGTCGACCCCCTCACCTCTTCAGTGAAATCCATGAAGGGTAAAGGGTATAGCCTTTTTATTATTATTCTACATTCCACAGGCAACCGATCGTGGTTGCTGGTCACCGACCAGGGCACCCTCCTCGACGGTCGATCGATGGTGATGGCTATCGTCGTCAACCATGACTGGCCTCTTGGCAAAAGAACAGATGCAGGTCTTTTGGGTTATGAGAAAATGGAATTTGGTTTTCTCAGAAACCACAAGACCACGGCTGGGGAAAAAGATGATTTGGTATCAGAGTCGCTGCCCTCCGAATACATAGGACAACTATGGCAAAGGCCGACGGTGACAACGGTGGCGTTTGACTTTCGGATCCCCCTTCCATCCCTGGCGAATGCCGATTTTTTCAAAAGGGGGAGGCCGAATCTCCTCCTGCGATTCAAAACATACACTATAGCAGGAGGGAACGGAATGCAAACCGTCGGTGACCCGCATCCTGCAAGGCTGCTGATCACCAGTACCAGGCGGGCTTACAAGCATGCCACCCTCGACCATGCTACTCATTATCTCTGGCACCATTGACCGCTATCAGTCCACTATGGTTGGTGGCACGGGAATGCAACAGTAGGCCCGAGTTTGCATCAGCAACGATAACTCAATACACCAACATCGACGAGCGTAGACTGAAAGCTCCCGACGCACACACATGCGCAGCGAAATACGTGATGTGTGGACCCATAACCCAATGTAAAAGTATACTCCAAAATTAAAACTGGAATGTTAATTCAACAGAAACTGGTAGATGCTATGGTCAATGCGACATGGGGCTGCTCAGCGTTCCCATTAGCCTATCGACGCCCATGATGAGCATAGGCCTTCAATTCGATGGTGAACAGGACCTTGAATCCAAATGAAAATTATGAGGACACAGGCTATAGTCTTCAGTTGTAGGCCACTCTCATCATGTAGCCAAGCCTCATATTTATAGTGGAGGATAGGGGGGGGGGGGTACAGAATGTGAACCCCTTCACATTCTCGTAACCTCTACCCTAATAAATCCCATAATTGCCTATTAATTGACCACTAATCCCTCATTACTGTCAAACCGGGTTAAACTATGGGCCGGACCCAAACGTAAATGTCCTACATGGGGGTCTTATGAATTAAGTGCATTCTGATTCGATATATTGTTCTCTCTTTATCATTTTTTTTTATTCTTAAAACATATGCATTCTTTACATCATCATCAACACCCATGTCATGGAAAATTGATTCAAAAAATAGAGTTTAAGCTTTAGAGGAAAACAATAAAAAGTGATATTACTAAATTTTTAGAGGTTATATTTGACATTTTTCCTTACATTTTTCGTAATATACATAAAATAATAGATGAAATGTTGTTATGTGATTGGCTTTGTCAAATAGGCATGGCAGATACCCCTCCCTGGATCCTTGCTCGTACTACCCATGAGAAAGGGATCTTCAATACTGTGGCTACGTTGAACCATGCCTGCCAACCAACGGTCGCTTCTACGATAGTGTAAAACTGTAGTTCACCGTTTCCCCTAGAGAATTGCCTTGCTTCATCTATAATGCAAGAGACTGATATTAGCAAGATTTGAACCTAGACGGGCCCGTCTAGCTGCCTAGGGCCATCCCATTATGCCAAGCCACTTTGGGGCAATACCAAGCTTTTGTCCCATAGTAAAAGACACAAACCCATGGGGGTTTAAAACTTGTGGCATCCCACCAACTTGACATTCACAACTAGGGCTTACTGTTAGATATTTCATGTAGGCCTACACATGTAGTTAATCACCCATTATAAACTGTCTAAGGTGAAGACCCATATAAAGTGATCTTATACGGTTGGGTCATATAACATCTTATAAAGTATGGTTATAATAATGTGTAGATACCTTATGTGCTCTTATATGTCAATTTTTGATTTTATGATGGGCTGAATTGAAAAGAAGAAAATAGGATGGTTACAATTAGGTTATGGTTTGCAAAACCATATATAGTGGTTGTTGTCTTTTGCTTCCCCATCAAGAAAAAAAAATTTCTCTTTCTCATCACGTTTAGAGAATAAAGAAAGGTCGCCTATAGAGGTTTTAGAAGATCTATCAGTGCAACAATGAACTTGAGTACGCTTCTGCATTATGTTTTATTTGTCTATTTTTTATCTTTTTAATGATTTAGCATGAACAAATTTAAGGATCAAGAAATATGATTTTCCCAATTCGGATTCCAACAATTGGTATCATAACCTCTTGTTCTTGTTAAATCATTAAAATATTTGATTCTGCCATTGTATTTTTTGTTGGGTCATCAAAATCCCATCGGATTCGGGTTTTTTTGTTGACCACCCGCATTATAGGCCATTAACAAAAAAAAATATTTTTGCCATAACCGGCAGTGTAGGTTGGGGTTTCCTAGGATCGGTGACCAAACGTGGGGTTGGTGCGCCCCTTCGGTGGCTGCAGGCCACCAGACGACATTGGGCAACTTGTTAAACACCGTTTGATCTTTAGCGCAGGCACCGTCGGGTGCCTGCATAGGTAACAAGGAGGAGGGGGGACTGGATGGTCCTCCTCAGTCTCTCACCAGCTTTGGTGAGGGCCAGATCCCCCCCTTTCTCGTTCCGACGTTAGGGCGAAGGCGAAGGAGGGTTAAACGACCCATATAAAGTGATCTTATACGGTTGGGTCATATAACATCTTATAAAGTATGGTTATAATAATGTGTAGATACCTTATGTGCTCTTATATGTCAATTTTTGATTTTATGATGGGCTGAATTGAAAAGAAGAAAATAGGATGGTTACAATTAGGTTATGGTTTGCAAAACCATATATAGTGGTTGTTGTCTTTTGCTTCCCCATCAAGAAAAAAAAATTTCTCTTTCTCATCACGTTTAGAGAATAAAGAAAGGTCGCCTATAGAGGTTTTAGAAGATCTATCAGTGCAACAATGAACTTGAGTACGCTTCTGCATTATGTTTTATTTGTCTATTTTTTATCTTTTTAATGATTTAGCATGAACAAATTTAAGGATCAAGAAATATGATTTTCCCAATTCGGATTCCAACAATTGGTATCATAACCTCTTGTTCTTGTTAAATCATTAAAATATTTGATTCTGCCATTGTATTTTTTGTTGGGTCATCAAAATCCCATCGGATTCGGGTTTTTTTGTTGACCACCCGCATTATAGGCCATTAACAAAAAAAAATATTTTTGCCATAACCGGCAGTGTAGGTTGGGGTTTCCTAGGATCGGTGACCAAACGTGGGGTTGGTGCGCCCCTTCGGTGGCTGCAGGCCACCAGACGACATTGGGCAACTTGTTAAACACCGTTTGATCTTTAGCGCAGGCACCGTCGGGTGCCTGCATAGGTAACAAGGAGGAGGGGGGACTGGATGGTCCTCCTCAGTCTCTCACCAGCTTTGGTGAGGGCCAGATCCCCCCCTTTCTCGTTCCGACGTTAGGGCGAAGGCGAAGGAGGGTTAAACGACCCTCCTGACGTTGCTTGGTTGTGCCTGGATGATGGCACGGCCGATCTGGCCCTCCCTCTGAGCTTTCGATCGACCGGAAGGTGCCAGATGGACGAGGGGCCCATCAGCATTTACCCTTTGGATTCGATCGATCAAAAGGTGTCAGACGGAGGAGGGATCGATCGTCCCTTCCCCTTTGGTTTTAAACAATCGGGGGTGCCGGCAGACCCTCGGCTGGTCACCTTCGCTAGACGACGGGCGTCTGGCATCCAACGATGGTGGTCTGGAGCATTCGGTTCGCCCCAGCCCCCGTCGGTTGACCAAGGGGCAGCAACTAGCTTGGTTCAGTCTCCATCTAGTTTGCGGGGACTAACCTGGGTTGGGTGTGGTCTGACCCACACCGGGTCAAGTTTGACCTGACCTGTAGGTCAAATCTGGTATGACCCGACCTGATGGATCAGACCCCTTTGCATGTGCTATGGACTCATTAAAAAAATAAAAAATAAAGGGAGAAACATTTTTTAAGAAATTTTTTTTATTGGGTCCAGGACATTAAGTATGCATTTGGGGTCCCTTTACAACGTTGACTTCGGATATATTTTTTACCCTATTTGAATTATGGCTTTATTTTCTTTTTGATCATATGCATATAATCATATATTATATTTAAACTATGGTATTCTTTTTCAGAATAAGGGACTAATATTCTAAAATGAGTTGATTAAAAAAAATATTACCAAAGTAACCTCTCTTGTGAAGATTGACTTATCTGTAATATTAAAATATTTGTATATTTGAGATTCATGCGAATAGTGATTGGCCCAACAGAAGATTACTATTTAGCCAAGCTCAAATATACTTTCAGTAATAAATACGAGATGATTATCTAGTTTTTCATGTGAACAATGAGTCGGTCTAAAGGAAGGTTTATTGTTTGACAAGATTAATTATTCATGTTTAATTACAATTGACATTTCTGTCCAAACATTAAATGTCAATATTGTATTGGGTATCTTATGATGGGGTTCATCACTATTTAAATATGTTAATTAATGTCAACGCATGTAAAAAGGTATATTAATTGTGAATTTATTATGGTTTGTTTTGTTCTTGATTCAGTAAATTCTTTTGCTTCTACAATATCTGCAAATATCTATTCAATCTATGTTTTGAATGTCTCAAACTTTAAAATTTGAATAGAGAACGTTCTGATTGTTATCAAGTGTGTGGATTTGGATCTTGCACTTCGAGAGGATCAACCCAATGCTCTCTTAGATAGAAGTTCCACTGAGGAAAAAAGAAACTATGAGAAGTGGGATCAATTTAATCGCATGAGTCTTATGATCATGAAACGTGCAATTCTAAAAACCTTCAAGGGGCGCTATGTCTGAAGTGGTTACTGCCAAAAAGTTCTTTGAGAAAATTGAAAAATATTTTCTTCAAGAACATGAAGGTGAAGGTGATACTGGCTTATATTATTTTTCTCAAAGAACATGAAGGAGAAGGAGAAAATTGAAAAGGGCAATTCCAAATGATTATATTATTTTTCTTCAAGAACATGAAGGTGATACTGGCTTAGCGAAAGATGATTCAATCAACTTTCAACAAGCTATACAGAGTTCTAACTCTCAAAAGTGGATAGATGTCATGCATGAAGAATTTAAATTCATGAAAGACAACAACATACGTGATCTTGTCGCATTACCTAAAGGTGTAAAATCCATTAGTTGCAAATAGATATTTAAAAGCAAGAGGGATTTAAAGGGTGATGTGGAAATTTATAAGGCACGTCCTATTGCAAAATGGTTTACTCAAAGGGTACACATTGACTATATAGAGACTTTCTCTTTAGTTTTCATGAAAGACTCTTTCAGAACAATGATGACACTTGTTCTTCATTTTGATTTGGAGCTATATCACAATGATGTAAATACTGCATTCATTAATGGTGACAATGATGAGATAATATATATGGTGCAACTTGAATATTTTATCTTACGCAATACAAAGAAAATAGTTTACAAATTAAAGAAATTTATCTATGAACTTAAGAAGGCTTCCCGTCAATGTTATCATAAATTTCATCAAGTTATCCTCTCATTTGGTTTTGAGATGAATGCAGTTGATGAATGCATATACCATAAATTCATTGGGGGTAAATTTATTTTTTTAGTTTTATATGTCGATGACATACTACTTGTCAGTAATGATATAGGCTTGTTGCATGAAACCAAGAAATTTTTGACAAAGAAATTTGAAATAAAAGATCTTGGTGACACCTTTTTGTATTAGAAAATCAGATACATCATGATCGTTCTTGAGGTATTCTTGAATTATCATAAAAGAGCTATATCGAATGGATCCTTGATAGATTTGTCATGAAGAATTATAAACCGGGTGACACCCCCGTTGCTAAGGGAGACAAGTTTAGTCTTGCTCAATGTCTCAAACACCATTTTGAAGTAAACGATAAGAAAAAGATTTTTTATGAGTTTGTAGTAACGAGTCTTATGTATGCTTAGATTCGGAAATAGCATACATTGTTGAGTTGTTATGCAGATATCTTAATAACCCAAGTATGGATTATTGAAAAGCAGCCAAACGGGTTATTCGGTACTTGAAAAGAACAAAGAATTATACGCTCACATATAAGAAGTTGAATCAGTTAGAGATCATTGGGTATTCTGATTTTGACTTTATTGGATCCCAAGACACTCACAGATCCACGTCCGGTTATGTTTATCAGTTGATCGAAGGAGTTATCTCTTGGTGTAGTGCTAAGCAGATACTCACTGCATCTTTCACCATGGCAGAAAAGTTCGTAGCCTCTTATAAGGCATCCAATGATGTAATATGGTTATGCAATTTTATCACTGGGCTACAGATTTTGGATAATATTGAAAGACCATAAAAAATTGTTTTGTGACAATAATTTGGCAGTGCTATATTTCAATAATAATAGAAGCTCATCAATGTTAAAACATATAGATATTAAGTTCCTTGTTGTTAAAGAAAGAGTACATAATGGTCAAATATATATTGAACATATTAGCATAAACTTCGTGATTGCGAATCCACTTACTAAAGGTTTACCACCCAAGGTCTTTTACGGGCATACTGGTCGAATGAGAGTTATATCATTTAATGACACGTTGGTTTAATGGAAGAATGTTATCGAATGTTCTGAGATAAAATAAAGTTTCATTGCTCAAGTTTCAGTTTTATTTTGTACTCATTTGTGGTGATCTCACTAAAAAATAAGGTAGAACCAAATGAAAATAGGCATGTTTGAATCACATTACATGTAATTTTCATGTTTCACATTCGTACTTGATCAATGTCATTGGTTATGTCAATATATGTGATCATTGATGGGTCTAATTACAATGATTGTAATGAATATCAGTTTGGTTCTATGTTGACATGATCAATGGACCAGATTGTTGGAGATGTCATCTAATAAGATAGTATTTTTTTTTAAGCTCATAAGGATATTGTATAATGAGTGATAGTATTGGAACATATGTGGCCCAAGTGGGAGATTGTTAGATATTTCATGTGGCCTACATATGTAGTTAAATCACCCATTATAAACTGTCTAAGCTGAAGGCCCATATAAAGTGATCTTATACGATTGGGCCATATGATATCTTATATAGTGTGATTATAATAATGCATAGACACCTTATGTGTCCTCATATGATAATTTTTAATTTTATGATGGGCTGATTTGGAAAGAATACAATAGTGTGGTTACAATTAGGTTATGGTAACCAAAACCATATATAGTGGTTGTTCTCTTTTGCCTCTCTATCAAAAAAGAAAGGTGCCCTCTCTTATTAGGTTTATAGAAGAAAGAAAGGCCACCTATAGAGGTTTTGGAAGATCTAACTCATCTAGAACTACCGGTGCAACAATGGATTCGGGTATGCTTTCGAATTATGTTTTACTTGTCTATTTCTGATCATTTCAATGATTTAGCATTAACAAATTTAAGGATAAAAAAATATGATTTCCCTAATACGGATTCCAACCGTTAACCCCATAAGATAAAGAAGCCGTTTGAGGGCGTCAATGGCATCATTAGCACATAATCCTTAATTAGATCATTTTCAAGAGGGTGGCTTTGAGCTTTGATGCATACAGAGGGCATAGTCCGAGTGTGTGGCAAGGGTTAGGCTTTGGAAAAGAAAATTAGAATTCAGATAATAGAAAAATAAAGTAAATTTTTAAATATTAACTATATTTGGTACACAAGAAATCAGCCGCATAACGCGCAACGGTTCATGTAATATCTACAAGAACTTCATACAAAAAAAATTCCTGAAATTGTTATGCTTATTGTGAAAGTTTGTCCTCAGTCACATTATGGCTTGAAAACTAATATAAGATAAAACGATGAGACGCAGATTTGATGAATTATAAGAGCAACAAAAGTGATAACAACGAATGCATGAAGATACACCCCACAGCAGCATATGTATCCATTATTCAATATAGAATTTTACAGAGATTTTACGCAAACTGCTTTATTATGTGTTACATTCAGCGATGTACGCTTTATTATATTGTACTATTAATGTACTGTAGATTAAATGCCAATTCAAGGTTAGGCTGGCACGAAGTTGCCCAAGTTGAGGACTGGAGGCTTGTAGGGTGCATTCAGGTCTTCAAGGACTAAACTCCTGTAATACTTGACTCCATAACCAGTAAGAACTTTAATGCGCAGCTTGTAG
Organism: Nuphar pumila; assembly: GCF_984573655.1. Lineage (NCBI taxonomy): Eukaryota > Viridiplantae > Streptophyta > Magnoliopsida > Nymphaeales > Nymphaeaceae > Nuphar > Nuphar pumila. The sequence goes on along the minus strand of NC_143249.1, from coordinate 15,815,390 downwards.
CTGTAATGTCCAGCTCCACGGAACAGCTTTTCTCCATAAACCACCTCCAAAAACTTGAGCTTGGCACCAGTCTGATTGTCATACCTTTTCACCGCGAACTTACCCAAGAATTGTACATGGGGGTCGTTCTGGACATTGGGGATAGGAACCCAAACTTCAGAGGGTGAAGTGGTGGGCGTAAAGTATACTATGTTGATTACCGGAGGCGTGTTAGGTGCAGACAGATCTTGTAAGAATTCAGTCTTGTAAACCCTCACTACACCTTCATCGATAGCCTTAATGACCAATCGGTAGGTGTAATGTCCAGCCCCACGATCCAATTTTTCTCCATTCAACACTTGTATGAACTTGAGGGAGGCATAGTTCAGTTCATTGTACCTGTCCACCACTCTTCCACCCAAGGCCTGTACCTGAGGATTGGTCAGTGAATTTGGGATGGGAACCCACTGATTAGAAGCAACAGTAGGTGCCACAAAGGCCACTGCTGCAACAGTGAGCACAAGAAAAGGAAGGAAGTACCTCATCCCAGTAGATGAAGACTACTACGACAAGCTTGTATGAGACCGTGAATGGAAATCAAGGAAATTCTTATGAAAGTATAGGGTGGGTGAATGAATGACTGAGTGAGGAAGGAGGAACCTACAAGCCGATATTTATAGGCAAAGTTGGTGCAGTCGGTCGTCATGTTAGAAATTATACTGTGTGCTAGGATGGGTCAACCAATAGCAATTTAGTCATTTGCTGGAATTGGTCATAATTGCATTTCTTTGAAACATGCTGTTAGCCCAAGAACGTTGACACCACTAGATTGTTAGGCGGTATATTTCGTAACATGGGAAAGTTTTAGAGTAGGTTTGAGCGGCTCCTGGTCTAGCATTTACTTGTAGCGGCAAGAATGCAAGTCATAGATGCATGTGGTTCCCAGTTTTACAGCTGACTTGGTTTATTTCATTGTTTTATACTGGTAGATATAATTTCAGCTGGCAAACTTACTTTTTTTTTTTAGGCTTAATTTTTTTGTTTTAACGAAAACTTTCAATTCATTGGCGTTAGATCATAAAATTACAATAGAAGTAGAGGGGACGAGATGTCACCCTGTTGTCAAGAATGACGCATAACAGCTCCAAAAGTAAAGAAAAAACCGAAAACTCTGCAAAAAATCATTGACAATTTTTTTTGTTGGTACAAGCACAATGAATAGTTTTTTCTTCTCGTGTTTTTTTTTTCTTTTGAATGAAAGAAAAAGTTCAAATACATAGACAGAGAAATTACGCACATGAGGAGGCCAGCAATCGCCCTCATGTTAACGGCTTACACGTTAAGAGGTTGGGTTGCATGCTGTACCAGGTGTTGCATTAGGAAAAAGCTTAGGGATATTTCCATTCAGAGGCCCACCACTTACTGATATTCTAAAAAGAGTCAGATGTTTTCTGAAAAGATATTTGAAAACCTATTTTTTCGCAGAAATTGTTAACTGGAGACTTCAGTTGGATTAACACAGGTTAACCATGACTTCTATGTAATAAAGATGCTAAACTGCTCCAATTGGATAATGAAATAGGCAACACCCACCTTTTCATACCAAAGGTTAAAATGACATTTTATATTGATCAACCATGAAATGAACTTTTTAGCTTTCTTTTTGAAAAAAATTAATGAAAAGTTGGGTTTTGAAAAGTCAGTTCTTTCTTTTTTTTTTTGAAGGAATTTGAAAAATCATTTCTGAAAACACGGAACTCTTTCTGCAAAATAAGGCAAAAAGTCGGACTTAAATGAAAATTTTCAAAACTTTATCATTTAAAAAGAAATCTTGTCGTAAAAAATACTTATTGGAAACTCTCTCTCTTCCACCCCCCATTTTACTTTTGATTTTTTGTTGAAACGGTCTTTTTTTAATTATCTTAGGAAGTCAATGATGGTGAAGTCGTTTGGTACGTGTGACTACTTGCCACCGTTTTCTCGTACTCTTTGTTACACAAATGCTGTACTATTACGTATACGTTTCGCTAGAAAAGGAAAGCATCCATGGGCTGTCTTTTCCCTCCCATTACGCAAAAGAAGATGGATGTATACATATCCGGCGACATGCAGAGTGGGTCCATATGTCTTTTCTGACGTTTGAAAGAGATAAAAACTCTCACATGTAAAGAAAGTTTTACCTATGAGAGCTTTTGATATGAGAAGTTTTTTATAAGAAAGTTTTCATTTGTTTGCGTAGCGTGAGAATATATAATGAAAAAAAATGTGAAAAAGTAAGAGAGCAGGAGGAGGGTGGTGGTGGATAGTGGTGAGATGTGGTAAAATGGGTTGTGGGGAGTGTAAAAATAAATTTTCTCTTAGTAGGAAACATTCTCTTAGTAGTAAATGGTGGGACTCTGAATCGAAATATCCCTAAACTTTTTTGTTTTTCTTTTTTTGAGAGGATAGGAAAGAAATTTTCACAGGACCCTAAACTTTTTCTTAATGCAACACCTATGGGCGGTTCATGCAACACAACCTCTTAACGTGTAAGCCGTTAACATGAGGGCGATTGCTGGCCTCCTCATGTGTGTAATTTCTCTGTCTATGTATTTGAACTTTTTCTTTCATTCAAAAGAAAAAAAACACGAGAAGAAAATACTATTCATTGTGCTTGTACCAACAAAAAAATTGTCAATGATTTTTTGCAGAGTTTTCGGTTTTTTCTTTAGTTTTTGAGCTGTTATGCTTCATTCTTGACAACAGGGTGACATCTCGTCCCCTTTACTTCTATTGTAATTTTATGATCTAATGCCAATGAATTGAATGTTTTCGTTAAAAACAAAAAAATTAAGCCTAAAAAAAAAAAAAAAGTATGTTTGCCAGCTGAAATTATATCCACCAGCATAAAACAATAAAATAAACCAAGTCTGCTGCAAAACTGGGAACCACAAGCATCTCTGACTTGCATTCTTGCCGCTACAAGTAAATGCTAGACCAGGAGCCGCTCAAGCCTACTCTAAAACTCTCCCATGTTACGAAATACACCACCTAACAATCTAGTGGTGTCAACGTTCTTGGGCCAACAGCATGTTTCAAAGAAATGCAATTTTGACCAATTCCAGCAAATGACTAAATTGCTATTGGTTGACCCATCCCAGCACACAGTATAATATCTAACATGACGACCGGCTGCACCAACTTTGCCTATAAATATCGGCTTGAAAGGTACTCCTTCCTTATTCATTCATCCACCCTATACTTTCATAAGAATTTCCTTGCTTTCCATCAATTCACAGTCTCATACAAGCTTGTCGTAGTAGTCTCGATCTACTGGGATGAGGTACTTCCTTCCTTTTCTTGTGCTCACAGTTGCAGCAGTGGCCTTTGTGGCACCTACTGTTGCTTCTGATCAGTGGGTTCCCATCCCAAATTCACAGACCAATCCTCAGGCACAGGCCTTGGGTGGAAGAGTGGTTGACAGGTACAATGAACTGAACTATGCCTCCCTCAAGTTCATACAAGTGTTGAATGGAGAAAAATTGGATCGTGGGGCTGGACATTACACCTACCGATTGGTCATTAAGGCTATCGATGAAGGTGTAGTGAGGGTTTACAAGACTGAATTCTTACAAGATCTGTCTGCACCTAACACGCCTCCGGTAATCAACATAGTGTACTTTACTCCCACCACTTCACCCTCTGAAGTTTGGGTTCCTATCCCCAATGTCCAGAACGATCCCCATGTACAATTCTTGGGTAAGTTCGCCGTGAAAAGGTATGACAATCAGACTGGTGCCAAGCTCAAGTTTTTGGAGGTGGTTTATGGAGAAAAGCTGTTCCGTGGAGCTGGACATTACAGCTACCAGCTGCGCATTAAAGTTCTTACTGGTTATGGAGTCAAGTATTACAGGAGTTTAGTCCTTGAAGACCTGAATGCACCCTACAAGCCTCCAGTCCTCAACTTGGGCAACTTCGTGCCAGCCTAACCTTGAATTGGCATTTAATCTACAGTACATTAATAGTACAATATAATAACGCGTACAGCGCTGAATGTAACACATAATAAAGCGGTTTAAGTAAAATCTCTGTAAAATTCTATATTGAATAATGGATAAGTATGCTGCTGTGGGGTGTATCTTCATGCATTCGTTGTTATCACTTTTGTTGCTCTTATAATTCATCAAATCTGTGTCTCATCGTTTTATCCTATATTAGTTTTCAAGCCATAATGTGACTGAGGACAAAGTTTCACAATAATCACAACAATGTCAGGAACTTTTCCGTATGAAGTTCTTTTAGATATTACATGAACCGTTGCGCGTTATGCTGCTGATTCCTTGTGTAACAAATATAGTTAATATTTAAAATTTACTTTATTTTTCTATTATCTGAATTTTAATTTTCTTTTCCAAAGCTTAACCCTTGCCATACACTTGGACTATGCCCCCTGTATGCATCAAAGCTCAAAGCCATTGACCCACAAGGGCTTCTCTATCTTGTAGGGGTACACGAACCCCTAGTTGTGAATGTCAATTTGGTTATCTTCTTTTTTTTAGCTAGTCCAAGGAAAGTCCTCCCCTCTAATCACTGACTGCACATTAGGTGGCCAACCTCTGGTTTGTAAAACTTTTGAAGTCCCTTTGCCCACCAGGGAACACATCCAACTTTGACCTTGCAGCAAAGAAAGCACACGGGGCTTTCTAACTCGTGATGTGCCATCAACTTGGTGACATTCACAGTCACCCCTACTAAATGAGCAAGTCTTTGTGGGATACAATATGGCTCTCTCTCTCTCTCTCTCTCTCTCTCTCTCATTTTGGTGGTTTTTTTTTTCCCATGATTACTCTCCTCATGGCATTTTGTAAATGGGCTTCAAATGTCATAATCACTTGTCGTGGGATGAATGCCAACCAAAGCACCTTGCTTCTGTTTCACCGTGAGGAGTATAAGAACTAAAATTAGTGTTGTGGATGTCTTGAATTCTAGACTCACTTCAATCTATTACCTAAATTGAAAAGTATTTTAAACACGGTACAATGGAAATTTCATTGTTTATGGTAGTAGCCTGGAGCTCACAACATGACCTCTTTATGGGTGTAGGGGCGAAATCTCCAGGGTATGGACCTGCCTTATTTTGTAATTTGCTCTGATATACCACCCAGGGTTTTGTTTCCTTTTCGTATATATAATCAACACTTTTGGAGTTAGGTTGTGAGAGGTTTGGACATATTGGAAATTAGGGCTTCGAGAATTCTTGTATCTCGCACATTTTGCTAGTGTATTTTTTATCTTTCTTCACCGGGTCTTCTTTGTTTTCTTTCTTTCCGTTATATGTAGTTTACTTCATTTTATATGTAGTTTGCATAACAATTAGATTTTTTTTTTAAAAGGAAATAGCTAAATTCAATATCGATCAATCACCTCACTGTCAAAACCGTGACAGCATACAAGGTGGCTTCATATTAATTTTGTTGATATTTTTTTATATCCATAAAATCTGGCGGAAAATAGGCTTGGTGGTTAAGGTTAGGGGTGTCAACGGGTTGGGATTACCTAGACACGACCTGGACCAAACCTTATAGGGTCCGGGTATGGTGACAAATAAGAAGACCTGATTAAGACCCGGGTCCGGACCAAAAGGTCCGATTAATAAATGGACCCGGGTATAGTTTGTGAAATTTTCCATGTGTCTTTTTTAAAAGTAAGGGCACGTTTGAAAGAGAGAAAAACTCTTGTAGGAAACAAAAGTTTTGCCTGTGATAGTTTTTGATATGAGATGTTTTCTAAAAGAAAGTTTTTGTTTGTTTGTGTAGCATGAGAAAAACATAGTGGAAAAATGTGGAAAAAATGAGAGAGAGGAGGAGGAGGAGGGTGGTGGGTAGTGGTGAGATTGGTGGTAGGGACTGTAAAAATAAGTTTTCTCTTGGTAGGAAACATTCCTCCACCCCCCACATGGAGGAATGTTTTCTATCAAAAAGTACATTTTTTAGAAAAACTCTCATTTGAAAAGGTCAAAAAATCCGTTCTGAATTTCCATTTTTCCATCACTTTTCCTACATCTTTCTCACTTCCAAACGTGCCCTAAAGAAAAAGTTTTATCAAGATAAAAATGAATTGGAGGAAGTGGGATCCTCACAAAACTATGTAGTTGGCACACAAAAAATACATAAAAGGTATAGAAGTTTTAAGTATCTTTGGCAGTAAGGAAAGGCCCTAGCCTAGGCAAGCCGATGCAACGTCTATCAACATTGGGCCAAGTTAATACGACTGTGCACAAGATATCCTTCTAAACCATGCAGATAATTCCACAAAGATGTTGGGGGACTGGCCCCATCTCTGCTCTTTTATTCAACCTGGTCATGGAAGGGCTCAGTTGAATGCTTGCCCAATCGACCTGGTAAGGCATTATAAGAGGGGTCAACCTCCTAGTGATCCAGCCAATGACACATCTCTTTTTTTTTTAAAGCAAGCTGAGGTTAGGCAAACCCCTACTAGTTGTACAACTATACCATCGGGTTTTGAACCTGCAACTTCCCAACATAAGGTGACATGCACTAGCTACTCCTACCAGACAAGCAAAGCCCTTGATGGTTTCACATCTCTTTTTTTGCCAATTTTTTTTTGTAAAGGTGACATTGTACAAGCCGATTGTTTAGCTTACTCTTCATTTAACAAACATGAACAAGATTTTGGAAGGATAAAACTAAAAGGTCGGTTTTTGAGAAAATCAAAACTCTGGTTTTCTTAGAAAGCGAAGGTCGACGAAAAAAGGGCAAAAGCCCCTTTGGCCTCCTGGTAACTGGGAAAGTCGTCGCTGAAGCTGCTTGTGAATCGGCGACATCAACCGGATTGTCGACCAGAGCCAAGAAACGCCCAATGGCTGAAACCCCACAAAAGATCCCAACCGGCTTACGGGCTTGGGGTTTCGGCCAACAAATCGGTCTGGTGACAACGGAGGTCCGGTGACCATCCGTAGCAGCCAGCGGTGCCGGCGAGGCCACTATCAATCCGCGACAGAAACCCCCTTCCAACAAAGGGCATCGACTATCCGATCTTCCTGACAAGAATCAAAAGTACCACCGGAGAACGACTGTGCTTCATCTCTGCCAACAGCGTCAGCGAGGCCGCTGCTGATCGTCGACCCCCTCACCTCTTCAGTGAAATCCATGAAGGGTAAAGGGTATAGCCCTTTTATTATTATTCTACATTCCACAGGCAACCGATCGTGGTTGCTGGTCACCGACCAGGGCACCCGGCTCGACGGTCGATCGATGGTGATGGCTATCGTCGTCAGCCAGGACTGACCTCTTGGCAAAAGAACAGATGCAGGTCTTTTGGGTTATGAGAAAATGGAATTTGGTTTTCTCAGAAACCAAAAGACCACGGCTGGGGAAAAAGATGATTTGGTATCAGAGTCGCTGCCCTCCGAATACATAGGACAACTCTGGCAAAGGCCGACGATGACAACGGTGGCGTTTGACTTTCGGATCCCCCTTCCATCCCTGGCGAATGCCGATTTTTTCAAAAGGGGGAGGCCGAATCTCCTCCTGCGATTCAAAACATACACTATAGCAGGGGGAAACGGAATGCAAACCGTCGGTGACCCGCATCCTGCAAGGCTGCTGATCACCGGTAGCAGGCGGGCTTACAAGCATGCCACCCTCGACCATGCTACTCATTATCTCTGGCACCATTGACCGCTATCAGTCCACTATGGTTGGTGGCACGGGAATGCAACAGTAGGCCCGAGTTTGCATCAGCAACGATAACTCAATACACCAACATCGAGGAGCGTAGACTGCAATCTCTCGACGCACACACATGCGCAGCGAAATACGTGATGTGTGGACCCATAACCCAATGTAAAAGTATACTCCAAAATAAAAACTGGAATGTTAATTCAACAAAAACTGGTAGATGCTATGGTCAATACGACATGGGGCTGCTCAGCATTCCCATTAGCCTGTCGACGCCCATGATGAGCATAGGCCTTCAATTCGATGGTGAACAGGACCTTGAATCCAAATGAAATTTATGAGGACACAGGCTATAGTCTTCAGTTGTAGGCCACTCTCATCATGTAGCCAAGCCTCATATTTATAGTGGAGGATAGGGGGGGGGTACAGAATGTGAACCCCTTCACATTCTCGTAACCTCTACCCTACTAAATCCCATAATTGCCTATTAATTGACCACTAATCCCTCATTACTGTCAAACCGGGTTGAACTATGGGTTCGACCCAAACGTAAATGTCCTACATGGGGGTCTTATGAATTAAGTGCATTCTGATTCGATATATTGCTCTCTCTTTATCATTTTTTTTTATTCTTAAAACATATGCATTCTTTACATCATCATCAACACCCATGTCATGGAAAATTGATTCAAAAAATAGAGTTTAAGCTTTAGAGGAAAACAATAAAAAGTGATATTACTAAATTTTTAGAGGTTATATTTGACATTTTGCCATACATTTTTCGTAATATACATAAAATAATAGATGAAATGTTGTTATGTGATTGGCTTTGTCAAATAGGCATGGCAGATACCCCTCCCTGGATCCTTGCTCGTACTACCCATGAGAAAGGGCTCTTCAAAACTGTTGTTGTGTTGAACCATGCCTGCCAACCAACGGTCGCTTCTACGATAGTGTAAAACTGTAGTTCACCCTTTCCCCTAGAGAATTGCCTTGCTTCATCTATAATGCAAGAGACTGATATTAGCAAGATTTGAACCTAGACGGGCCCGTCTAGCTGCCTAGGGCCATCCCATTATGCCAAGCCACTTTGGGGCAATACCAAGCTTTTGTCCCATAGTAAAAGACACATACCCATGGGGGTTTAAAACTTGTGGCATCCCATCAACTTGACATTCACAACTAGGGCTTACTGTTAGATATTTCATGTAGGCCTACACATGTAGTTAATCACCCATTATAAACTGTCTAAGGTGAAGACCCATATAAAGTGATCTTATACGGTTGGGTCATATGACATCTTATAAAGTATGGTTATAATAATGTGTAGATACCTTATGTGCTCTTATATGTCAATTTTCGATTTTATGATGGGCTGAATTGAAAAGAAGACAATAGGATGGTTAAAATTAGGTTATGGTTTGCAAAACCATATATAGTGGTTGTTCTCTTTTGCCTCCCCATCAAGAAAAAAAATTTCTCTTTCTCATCACGTTTAGAGAATAAAGAAAGGTCGCCTATACAGGTTTTAGAAGATCTATCAGTGCAACAATGAACTTGAGTACGCTTCTGCATTATGTTTTATTTGTCGATTTTTTATCTTTTTAATGATTTAGCATGAACAAATTTAAGGATCAAGGAATATGATTTTCCCAATTCGGATTCCAACAATTGGTATCATAACCTCTTGTTCTTGTTAAATCATTAAAATATTTGATTCTGCCATTGTATTTTTTGTTGGGTCATCAAAATCCCATCGGATTCGGGTTTTTTTGTTGACCACCCACATTATAGGCCATTAATAAATAAAAAAAATATTTTTGCCATAACCGGCAGTGTAGGTTGGGGTTTCCTAGGATCGGTGACCAAACGTGGGGTTGGTGCGCCCCTTCGGTGGATGCAGGCCACCAGACGACATTGGTCAACTTCTCAAACACCGTTTGATCTTTAGCGCGGGCACCGTCGGGTGCCTGCATAGGTAACAAGGAGGAGGGGGGACTGGATGGTCCTCCCCAGTCTCTCACCAGCTTTGGTGAGGGCCAGATCCCCCCTTTTCTCGTTCCGGCGTTAGGGCGAAGGCGAAGGAGGGTTAAACGACCCTCCTGACGTTGCTTGGTTGTGCCTGGATGATGGCACGGCCGATTTGGCCTTCCCCATGAGCTTTCGATCGACCGGAAGGTGCCAGATGGACGAGGGGCCCATCAACACTTACCCTTTGGATTCGATCGATCAAAAGGTGTCAGACGGAGGAGGGATCGATCGTCCCTTCCCCTTTGGTTTTAAACAATTGGGGGTGCCGGCAGACCCTCGGCTGGTCACCCTCGCTGGACGACGGGCGTCTGGCATCCAACGATGGTGGTCTGGAGCATTCGGTTCGCCCCAGCCCCCGTCGGTTGACCAAGGGGCAGCAACCAGCTTGGTTCAGTCTCCATCTAGTTTGTGGGGACTAACCTGGGTTGGGTGTGGTCTGACCCACACCGGGTCAGGTTTGACCTAACCTGCAGGTCAAATCTAGTATGACCCGACCTGATGGATCAGACCCCTTTGCATGTGCTATAGACTCATTAAAAAAATAAAAAATAAAGAATAAAGGGAGAAACATTTTTTAAGAAATTTTTTTATTGGGTCCAGGCCATTAAGTATGCATTTGGGGTCCCTTTACAACGTTGACTTCGGATATATTTTTTACCCTATTTGAATTATGACTTTATTTTCTTTTTGATCATATGCATATAATCATATATTATATTTAAACTATGGTATTCTTTTTCAGAATAAGGGACTAATATTCTAAAATGAGTTGATTAAAAAAAATATTATCAAAGTAACCTCTCTTGTGAAGATTGACTTATCTGTAATATTAAAATATTTGTATATTTGAGATTCATGCGAATAGTGATTGGCCCAACAGAAGATTACTATTTAGCCAAGCTCAAATATACTTTCAGTAATAAATACGAGATGATTATCTAGTTTTTCATGTGAACAATGAGTCGGTCTAAAGGAAGGCTTATTGTTTGACAAGATTAATTATTCATGTTTAATTACAATTGACATTTTTGTCCAAACATTAAATGCCAATATTGTATTGGGTATCTTGTGATGGGGTTCATCACTATTTAAATATGTTAATTAATGTCAACGCATGTAAAAAGGTATATTGATTGTGAATTTATTATGGTTTGTTTTGTTCTTGATTCAGTAAATTCTTTTGCTTCTACAATATCTGCAAATATCTATTCAATCTATGTTTTGAATGTCTCAAACTTTAAAATTTGAATAGAGAACGTTCTGATTGTTATCAAGTGTGTGGATTTGGATCTTGCACTTCGAGAGGATCAACCCAATGCTCTCTTAGATAGAAGTTCCACTGAGGAAAAAAGAAACTATGAGAAGTGGGATCAATTTAATCGCATGAGTCTTATGATCATGAAACGTGCAATTCTGAAAACCTTCAAGGTGCGCTATGTCTGAAGTGGTTAGTGCCAAAAAGTTCTTTGAGAAAATTGGAAAATATTTTCTTTAAGAACATGAAGGTGAAGGTGATACTGGCTTATATTATTTTTCTCAAAGAACATGAAGGAGAAGGAGAAAATTGAAAAAGGGCAATTCCAAATGATTATATTATTTTTCTTCAAGAGCATGAAGGTGATACTGGCTTAGCGAAAGATGATCCAATCAACTTTCAGCAAGCTATACAGAGTTCTAACTCTCAAAAGGGGATAGATGTCATGCATGAAGAATTTAAATTCATGAAAGACAACAACGTACGTGATCTTGTCGCATTACCTAAAGGTGTAAAATCCATTAGTTGCAAATAGATATTTAGAACCAAGATGAATTTAAAGGGTGATGTGGAAAGTCATAAGGCATGTCTTATTGCAAAATGGTTTACTGAAAGGGTACACATTGACTATATTGAGACTTTCTCTTTAGTTTTCATGAAAGACTCTTTCAGAATAATGATGACACTTGTGGTTCATTTTGATTTGGAGTTATATCACATGGATGTAAATACTGCATTCCTTAATGGTGACATTGATGAGATAATATATATGGTGCAACAAGAATATTTTATCTTACGCAATACAAAGAAAATAGTTTACAAATTAAAGAAATTTATCTATGAACTTAAGAAGGCTTCCCGTCAATGTTATCATAAATTTCATCAAGTTATCCTCTCATTTGGTTTTGAGATGAATGTAGTTGATGAACGCATATACCACAAATTCATTGGGGTTAAATTTATTTTTTTAGTTTTATATGTCGATGACATACTACTTGTCAGTAATGATATAGGCTTATTGGATGAAACCAAGAAATTTTTGACAAAGAAATTTGAAATAAAAGATCTTGGTGACACCTCTTTTGTATTAGAAACTCAGATACATCATGATCGTTCTTGAGGTATTCTTGGATTATCGTAAAAGAGCTATATCGAATGGATCCTTGATAGATTTGTCATGAAGAATTATAAACAGGGTGACACCCCCGTTGCTAAGGGAGACAAGTTTAGTCTTGCTCAATGTCTCAAACACCATTTTGAAGTAAACGATAAGAAAAAGATTTTCTATGAGTTTGTAGTAACGAGTCTTATGTATGCTTACATTCGGAAATAGCATACATTGTTGAGTTGTTATGCAGATATCTTAATAACCCAAGTATGGATTATTGAAAAGCAGCCAAACGGGTTATTCGGTACTTGAAAAGAACAAAGAATTATACGCTCACATATAAGAAGTTGAATCAGTTAGAGATCATTGGGTATTCTGATTTTGACTTTATTGGATCCCAAGACACTCACAGATCCACGTCCGGTTATGTTTATCAGTTGATCGGAGGAGTTATCTCTTGGTGTAGTGCTAAGCAGATACTCACTGCATCTTTCACCATGGCAGAAAAGTTCGTAGCCTCTTATAAGGCATCCAATCATGTAATATGGTTATGCAATTTTATCACTGGGCTACAGATTTTGGATAATATTGAAAGACCATAAAAATTGTTTTGTGACAATAATTTGGCAGTGCTATATTTCAATAATAATAGAAGCTCATCAATGTTAAAACATATAGATATTAAGTTCCTTGTTGTTAAAGAAAGAGTACATAATGGTCAAATATATATTGAACATATTAGCATAAACTTCGTGATTGCGAATCCACTTACTAAAGGTTTACCACCCAAGGTCTTTTACGGGCATACTGGTCGAATGAGAGTTATATCATTTAATGACACGTTGGTTTAATGGAAGAATGTTATCGAATGTTCTGAGATAAAATAAAGTTTCATTGCTCAAGTTTCAGTTTTATTTTGTACTCATTTGTGGTGATCTCACTAAAAAATAAGGTAGAACCAAATGAAAATAGGCATGTTTGAATCACATTACATGTAATTTTCATGTTTCACATTCGTACTTGATCAATGTCGTTGGTTATGTCAATATATGTGATCATTGACGAGTCTAATTACAATGATTGTAATGAATATCAGTTTGGTTATATGTTGACATGATCAATGGACCAGATTGTTGGAGATGTCATCTAATAAGATAGTATTTTTTTTAAGCTCATAAGGATATTGTATAATGAGTGATAGTATTGAAACATATGTGGCCCAAGTGGGAGATTGTTAGATATTTCATGTGGCCTACATATGTAGTTAAATCACCCATTATAAACTGTCTAAGATGAAGGCCCATATAAAGTGATCTTATACGATTGGGCCATATGATATCTTATATAGTGTGATTATAATAATGCATAGACACCTTATGTGTCCTCATATGATAATTTTTAATTTTATGATGGGCTGATTTGGAAAGAATACAATAGTGTGGTTACAATTAGGTTATGGTAACCAAAACCATATATAGTGGTTGTTCTCTTTTGCCTCTCTATCAAAAAAGAAAGGTGCCCTCTCTTATTAGGTTTATAGAAGAAAGAAAGGCCACCTATAGAGGTTTTGGAAGATCTAACTCATCTAGAACTACCGGTGTATGCTTTCGAATTATGTTTTCGACCCAAACGTAAATGTCCTACATGGGGGTCTTATGAATTAAGTGCATTCTGATTCGATATATTGCTCTCTCTTTATCATTTTTTTTTATTCTTAAAACATATGCATTCTTTACATCATCATCAACACCCATGTCATGGAAAATTGATTCAAAAAATAGAGTTTAAGCTTTAGAGGAAAACAATAAAAAGTGATATTACTAAATTTTTAGAGGTTATATTTGACATTTTGGCATACATTTTTCGTAATATACATAAAATAATAGATGAAATGTTGTTATGTGATTGGCTTTGTCAAATAGGCATGGCAGATACCCCTCCCTGGATCCTTGCTCGTACTACCCATGAGAAAGGGCTCTTCAAAACTGTGGCTGCGTTGAACCATGCCTGCCAACCAACGGTCGCTTCTACGATAGTGTAAAACTGTAGTTCACCCTTTCCCCTAGAGAATTGCCTTGCTTCATCTATAATGCAAGAGACTGATATTAGCAAGATTTGAACCTAGACGGGCCCGTCTAGCTGCCTAGGGCCATCCCATTATGCCAAGCCACTTTGGGGCAATACCAAGCTTTTGTCCCATAGTAAAAGACACATACCCATGGGGGTTTAAAACTTGTGGCATCCCATCAACTTGACATTTACAACTAGGGCTTACTGTTAGATATTTCATGTAGGCCTACACATGTAGTTAATCACCCATTATAAACTGTCTAAGGTGAAGACCCATATAAAGTGATCTTATACGGTTGGGTCATATGACATCTTATAAAGTATGGTTATAATAATGTGTAGATACCTCATGTACTCTTATATGTCAATTTTCGATTTTATGATGGGCTGAATTGAAAAGAAGAAAATAGGATGGTTACAATTAGGTTATGGTTTGCAAAACCATATATAGTGGTTGTTCTCTTTTGCCTCCCCATCAAGAAAAAAAATTTCTCTTTCTCATCACGTTTACAGAATAAAGAAAGGTCGCCTATACAGGTTTTAGAAGATCTATCAGAGCAACAATGAACTTGAGTACGCTTCTGCATTACGTTTTATTTGTCTATTTTTTATCTTTTTAACGATTTAGCACGAACAAATTTAAGGATCAAGAAATATGATTTTTCCAATTCGGATTCCAACAATTGGTATCATAACCTCTTGTTCTTGTTAAATCATTAAAATATTTGATTCTGCCATTGTATTTTTTGTTGGGTCATCAAAATCCCATCGGATTCGGGTTTTTTTGTTGACCACCCACATTATAGGCCATTAATAAATAAAAAAATTATTTTTGCCATAACCGGCAGTGTAGGTTGGGGTTTCCTAGGATCGGTGACCAAACGTGGGGTTGGTGCGCCCCTTCGGTGGATGCAGGCCACCAGACGACATTGGGCAACTTGTCAAACACCGTTTGATCTTTAGCGCAGGCACCGTCGGGTGCCTGCATAGGTAACAAGGAGGAGGGGGGACTGGATGGTCCTCCTCAGTCTCTCACCAGCTTTGGTGAGGGCCAGATCCCCCCCTTTCTCGTTCCGGCGTTAGGGCGAAGGCGAAGGAGGGTTAAACGACCCTCCTGACGTTGCTTGGTTGTGCCTGGATGATGGCACGGCCGATTTGGCCTTCCCCATGAGCTTTCGATCGACCGGAAGGTGCCAGATGGATGAGGGACCCATCAGCACTTACCCTTTGGATTCGATCGATCAAAAGGTGTCAGACGGAGGAGGGATCGATCGTCCCTTCCCCTTTGGTTTTAAACAATTGGGGGTGCCGGTAGACCCTCGGCTGGTCACCCTCGCTGGACGACGGGCGTCTGGCATCCAACGATGGTGGTCTGGAGCATTCAGTTCGCCCCAGCCTCCGTCGGTTGACCAAGGGGCAGCAACCAGCTTGGTTCAGTCTCCATCTAGTTTGTGGGGACTAACCTGGGTTGGGTGTGGTCTGACCCACACCGGGTCAGGTTTGACCTGACCTGCAGGTCAAATCTAGTATGACCCGACCTGATGGATCAGACCCCTTTGCATGTGCTATGGACTCATTAAAAAAATAAAAAATAAAGAATAAAGGGAGAAACATTTTTTAAGAAAAATTTTTTATTGGGTCCAGGCCATTAAGTATGCATTTGGGGTCCCTTTACAACGTTGACTTCGGATATATTTTTTACTCTATTTGAATTATGACTTTATTTTCTTTTTGATCATATGCATATAATCATATATTATATTTAAACTATGGTATTCTTTTTCAGAATAAGGGACTAATATTCTAAAATGAGTTGATTAAAAAAAATATTACCAAAGTAACCTCTCTTGTGAA
Organism: Nuphar pumila; assembly: GCF_984573655.1. NCBI lineage: Eukaryota > Viridiplantae > Streptophyta > Magnoliopsida > Nymphaeales > Nymphaeaceae > Nuphar > Nuphar pumila. Next base: position 15,799,414 of record NC_143249.1, on the reverse strand, counting down.
GATTGACTTATCTGTAATATTAAAATATTTGTATATTTGAGATTCATGCGAATAGTGATTGGCCCAACAGAAGATTACTATTTAGCCAAGCTCAAATATACTTTCAGTAATAAATACGAGATGATTATCTAGTTTTTCATGTGAACAATGAGTCGGTCTAAAGGAAGGTTTATTGTTTGACAAGATTAATTATTCATGTTTAATTACAATTGACATTTCTGTCCAAACATTAAATGTCAATATTGTATTGGGTATCTTATGATGGGGTTCATCACTATTTAAATATGTTAATTAATGTCAACGCATGTAAAAAGGTATATTAATTGTGAATTTATTATGGTTTGTTTTGTTCTTGATTCAGTAAATTCTTTTGCTTCTACAATATCTGCAAATATCTATTCAATCTATGTTTTGAATGTCTCAAACTTTAAAATTTGAATAGAGAACGTTCTGATTGTTATCAAGTGTGTGGATTTGGATCTTGCACTTCGAGAGGATCAACCCAATGCTCTCTTAGATAGAAGTTCCACTGAGGAAAAAAGAAACTATGAGAAGTGGGATCAATTTAATCGCATGAGTCTTATGATCATGAAACGTGCAATTCTAAAAACCTTCAAGGGGCGCTATGTCTGAAGTGGTTACTGCCAAAAAGTTCTTTGAGAAAATTGAAAAATATTTTCTTCAAGAACATGAAGGTGAAGGTGATACTGGCTTATATTATTTTTCTCAAAGAACATGAAGGAGAAGGAGAAAATTGAAAAAGGGCAATTCCAAATGATTATATTATTTTTCTTCAAGAACATGAAGGTGATACTGGCTTAGCGGAAGATGATCCAATCAACTTTCAGCAAGCTATACAGAGTTCTAACTCTCAAAAGTGGATAGATGTCATGCATGAAGAATTTAAATTCATGAAAGACAACAACGTACGTGATCTTGTCGCATTACCTAAAGGTGTAAAATCCATTAGTTGCAAATAGATATTTAGAACCAAGATGAATTTAAAGGGTGATGTGGAAAGTCATAAGGCACGTCCTATTGCAAAAGGGTTTACTGAAAGGGTACACATTGACTATATAGAGACTTTCTCTTTAGTTTTCATGAAAGACTCTTTCAGAATAATGATGACACTTGTTCTTCATTTTGATTTGGAGTTATATCACATGGATGTAAATACTGCATTCCTTAATGGTGACATTGATGAGATAATATATATGGTGCAACAAGAATATTTTATCTTACGCGATACAAAGAAAATAGTTTACAAATTAAAGAAATTTATCCATGAACTTAAGAAGGCTTCCCGTCAATGTTATCATAAATTTCATCAAGTTATCCTCTCATTTGGTTTTGAGATGAATGCAGTTGATGAATGCATATACCATAAATTCATTGGGGGTAAATTTATTTTTTTAGTTTTATATGTCGATGACATACTACTTGTCAGTAATGATATAGGCTTATTGGATGAAACCAAGAAATTTCTGACAAAGAAATTTGAAAAAAAAGATCATGGTGACACCTCTTTTGTTTTAGAAAATCAGATACATCATGATCGTTCTTGAGGTATTCTTGGATTATCGTAAAAGAGCTATATCGAATGGATCCTTGATAGATTTGTCATGAAGAATTATAAACAGGGTGACACCCCCGTTGCTAAGGGAGACAAGTTTAGTCTTGCTCAATGTCTCAAACACCATTTTGAAGTAAACGATAAAAAAAAGATTTTCTATGAGTTTGTAGTAACGAGTCTTATGTATGCTTACATTCGGAAATAGCATACATTGTTGAGTTGTTATGCAGATATCTTAATAACCCAAGTATGGATTATTGAAAAGCAGCCAAACGGGTTATTCGGTACTTGAAAAGAACAAAGAATTATACGCTCACATATAAGAAGTTGAATCAGTTAAAGATCATTGGGTATTCTGATTTTGACTTTATTGGATCCCAAGACACTCACAGATCCACATCCGGTTATGTTTATCAGTTGATCGGAGGAGTTATCTCTTGGTGTAGTGCTAAGCAGATACTCACTGCATCTTTCACCATGGCAGAAAAGTTCGTAGCCTCTTATAAGGCGTCCAATGATGTAATATGGTTATGCAATTTTATCACTGGGCTACAGATTTTGGATAATATTGAAAGTCCATAAAAAATTGTTTTGTGACAATAATTTGGCAGTGCTATATTTCAATAATAATAGAAGCTCATCAATGTTAAAACATATAGATATTAAGTTCCTTGTTGTTAAAGAAAGAGTACATAATGGTCAAATATATATTGAACATATTAGCATAAACTTCGTGATTGCGAATCCACTTACTAAAGGTTTACCACCCAAGGTCTTTTACGGGCATACTGGTCGAATGAGAGTTATATCATTTAATGACACGTTGGTTTAATGGAAGAATGTTATCGAATGTTCTGAGATAAAATAAAGTTTCATTGCTCAAGTTTCAGTTTTATTTTGTACTCATTTGTGGTGATCTCACTAAAAAATAAGGTAGAACCAAATGAAAATAGGCATGTTTGAATCACATTACATGTAATTTTCATGTTTCACATTCGTACTTGATCAATGTCATTGGTTATGTCAATATATGTGATCATTGATGGGTCTAATTACAATTATTGTAATGAATATCAGTTTGGTTCTATGTTGACATGATCAATGGACCAGATTGTTGGAGATGTCATCTAATAAGATAGTATTTTTTTTTAAGCTCATAAGGATATTGTATAATGAGTGATAGTATTGGAACATATGTGGCCCAAGTGGGAGATTGTTAGATATTTCATGTGGCCTACATATGTAGTTAAATCACCCATTATAAACTGTCTAAGCTGAAGGCCCATATAAAGTGATCTTATACGATTGGGCCATATGATATCTTATATAGTGTGATTATAATAATGCATAGACACCTTATGTGTCCTCATATGATAATTTTTAATTTTATGATGGGCTGATTTGGAAAGAATACAATAGTGTGGTTACAATTAGGTTATGGTAACCAAAACCATATATAGTGGTTGTTCTCTTTTGCCTCTCTATCAAAAAAGAAAGGTGCCCTCTCTTATTAGGTTTATAGAAGAAAGAAAGGCCACCTATAGAGGTTTTGGAAGATCTAACTCATCTAGAACTACCGGTGCAACAATGGATTCGGGTATGCTTTCAAATTATGTTTTACTTGTCTATTTCTGATCATTTCAATGATTTAGCATTAACAAATTTAAGGATCAAAAAATATGATTTCCCTAATACGGATTCCAACCGTTAACCCCATAAGATAAAGAAGCCGTTTGAGGGCGTCAATGGCATCGTTAGCACATAATCCTTAATTAGATCATTTTCAAGAGGGTGGCTTTGAGCTTTGATGCATACAGAGGGCATAGTCCGAGTGTGTGGCAAGGGTTAGGCTTTGGAAAAGAAAATTAGAATTCAGATAATAGAAAAATAAAGTAAATTTTTAAATATTAACTATATTTGGTACACAAGAAATCAGCCGCATAACGCGCAACGGTTCATGTAATATCTACAAGAACTTCATACAAAAAAAATTCCTGAAATTGTTATGCTTATTGTGAAAGTTTGTCCTCAGTCACATTATGGCTTGAAAACTAATATAAGATAAAACGATGAGACGCAGATTTGATGAATTATAAGAGCAACAAAAGTGATAACAACGAATGCATGAAGATACACCCCACAGCAGCATATGTATCCATTATTCAATATAGAATTTTACAGAGATTTTACGCAAACTGCTTTATTATGTGTTACATTCAGCGATGTACGCTTTATTATATTGTACTATTAATGTACTGTAGATTAAATGCCAATTCAAGGTTAGGCTGGCACGAAGTTGCCCAAGTTGAGGACTGGAGGCTTGTAGGGTGCATTCAGGTCTTCAAGGACTAAACTCCTGTAATACTTGACTCCATAACCAGTAAGAACTTTAATGCGCAGCTTGTAGCTGTAATGTCCAGCTCCACGGAACAGCTTTTCTCCATAAACCACCTCCAAAAACTTGAGCTTGGCACCAGTCTGATTGTCATACCTTTTCACCGCGAACTTACCCAAGAATTGTACATGGGGGTCGTTCTGGACATTGGGGATAGGAACCCAAACTTCAGAGGGTGAAGTGGTGGGCGTAAAGTATACTATGTTGATTACCGGAGGCGTGTTAGGTGCAGACAGATCTTGTAAGAATTCAGTCTTGTAAACCCTCACTACACCTTCATCGATAGCCTTAATGACCAATCGGTAGGTGTAATGTCCAGCCCCACGATCCAATTTTTCTCCATTCAACACTTGTATGAACTTGAGGGAGGCATAGTTCAGTTCATTGTACCTGTCCACCACTCTTCCACCCAAGGCCTGTACCTGAGGATTGGTCAGTGAATTTGGGATGGGAACCCACTGATTAGAAGCAACAGTAGGTGCCACAAAGGCCACTGCTGCAACAGTGAGCACAAGAAAAGGAAGGAAGTACCTCATCCCAGTAGATGAAGACTACTACGACAAGCTTGTATGAGACCGTGAATGGAAATCAAGGAAATTCTTATGAAAGTATAGGGTGGGTGAATGAATGACTGAGTGAGGAAGGAGGAACCTACAAGCCGATATTTATAGGCAAAGTTGGTGCAGTCGGTCGTCATGTTAGAAATTATACTGTGTGCTAGGATGGGTCAACCAATAGCAATTTAGTCATTTGCTGGAATTGGTCATAATTGCATTTCTTTGAAACATGCTGTTAGCCCAAGAACGTTGACACCACTAGATTGTTAGGCGGTATATTTCGTAACATGGGAAAGTTTTAGAGTAGGTTTGAGCGGCTCCTGGTCTAGCATTTACTTGTAGCGGCAAGAATGCAAGTCATAGATGCATGTGGTTCCCAGTTTTACAGCTGACTTGGTTTATTTCATTGTTTTATACTGGTAGATATAATTTCAGCTGGCAAACTTACTTTTTTTTTTAGGCTTAATTTTTTTGTTTTAACGAAAACTTTCAATTCATTGGCGTTAGATCATAAAATTACAATAGAAGTAGAGGGGACGAGATGTCACCCTGTTGTCAAGAATGACGCATAACAGCTCCAAAAGTAAAGAAAAAACCGAAAACTCTGCAAAAAATCATTGACAATTTTTTTTGTTGGTACAAGCACAATGAATAGTTTTTTCTTCTCGTGTTTTTTTTTTCTTTTGAATGAAAGAAAAAGTTCAAATACATAGACAGAGAAATTACGCACATGAGGAGGCCAGCAATCGCCCTCATGTTAACGGCTTACACGTTAAGAGGTTGGGTTGCATGCTGTACCAGGTGTTGCATTAGGAAAAAGCTTAGGGATATTTCCATTCAGAGGCCCACCACTTACTGATATTCTAAAAAGAGTCAAATGTTTTCTGAAAAGATATTTGAAAACCTATTTTTTCGCAGAAATTGTTAACTGGAGACTTCAGTTGGATTAACACAGGTTAACCATGACTTCTATGTAATAAAGATGCTAAACTGCTCCAATTGGATAATGAAATAGGCAACACCCACCTTTTCATACCAAAGGTTAAAATGACATTTTATATTGATCAACCATGAAATGAACTTTTTAGCTTTCTTTTTGAAAAAAATTAATGAAAAGTTGGGTTTTGAAAAGTCAGTTCTTTCTTTTTTTTTTTGAAGGAATTTGAAAAATCATTTCTGAAAACACGGAACTCTTTCTGCAAAATAAGGCAAAAAGTCGGACTTAAATGAAAATTTTCAAAACTTTATCATTTAAAAAGAAATCTTGTCGTAAAAAATACTTATTGGAAACTCTCTCTCTTCCACCCCCCATTTTACTTTTGATTTTTTGTTGAAACGGTCTTTTTTTAATTATCTTAGGAAGTCAATGATGGTGAAGTCGTTTGGTACGTGTGACTACTTGCCACCGTTTTCTCGTACTCTTTGTTACACAAATGCTGTACTATTACGTATACGTTTCGCTAGAAAAGGAAAGCATCCATGGGCTGTCTTTTCCCTCCCATTACGCAAAAGAAGATGGATGTATACATATCCGGCGACATGCAGAGTGGGTCCATATGTCTTTTCTGACGTTTGAAAGAGATAAAAACTCTCACATGTAAAGAAAGTTTTACCTATGAGAGCTTTTGATATGAGAAGTTTTTTATAAGAAAGTTTTCATTTGTTTGCGTAGCGTGAGAATATATAATGAAAAAAAATGTGAAAAAGTAAGAGAGCAGGAGGAGGGTGGTGGTGGATAGTGGTGAGATGTGGTAAAATGGGTTGTGGGGAGTGTAAAAATAAATTTTCTCTTAGTAGGAAACATTCTCTTAGTAGTAAATGGTGGGACTCTGAATCGAAATATCCCTAAACTTTTTTGTTTTTCTTTTTTTGAGAGGATAGGAAAGAAATTTTCACAGGACCCTAAACTTTTTCTTAATGCAACACCTATGGGCGGTTCATGCAACACAACCTCTTAACGTGTAAGCCGTTAACATGAGGGCGATTGCTGGCCTCCTCATGTGTGTAATTTCTCTGTCTATGTATTTGAACTTTTTCTTTCATTCAAAAGAAAAAAAACACGAGAAGAAAATACTATTCATTGTGCTTGTACCAACAAAAAAATTGTCAATGATTTTTTGCAGAGTTTTCGGTTTTTTCTTTAGTTTTTGAGCTGTTATGCTTCATTCTTGACAACAGGGTGACATCTCGTCCCCTTTACTTCTATTGTAATTTTATGATCTAATGCCAATGAATTGAATGTTTTCGTTAAAAACAAAAAAATTAAGCCTAAAAAAAAAAAAAAAGTATGTTTGCCAGCTGAAATTATATCCACCAGCATAAAACAATAAAATAAACCAAGTCTGCTGCAAAACTGGGAACCACAAGCATCTCTGACTTGCACTCTTGCCGCTACAAGTAAATGCTAGACCAGGAGCCGCTCAAGCCTACTCTAAAACTCTCCCATGTTACGAAATACACCACCTAACAATCTAGTGGTGTCAACGTTCTTGGGCCAACAGCATGTTTCAAAGAAATGCAATTTTGACCAATTCCAGCAAATGACTAAATTGCTATTGGTTGACCCATCCCAGCACACAGTATAATATCTAACATGACGACCGGCTGCACCAACTTTGCCTATAAATATCGGCTTGAAAGGTACTCCTTCCTTATTCATTCATCCACCCTATACTTTCATAAGAATTTCCTTGCTTTCCATCAATTCACAGTCTCATACAAGCTTGTCGTAGTAGTCTCGATCTACTGGGATGAGGTACTTCCTTCCTTTTCTTGTGCTCACAGTTGCAGCAGTGGCCTTTGTGGCACCTACTGTTGCTTCTGATCAGTGGGTTCCCATCCCAAATTCACAGACCAATCCTCAGGCACAGGCCTTGGGTGGAAGAGTGGTTGACAGGTACAATGAACTGAACTATGCCTCCCTCAAGTTCATACAAGTGTTGAATGGAGAAAAATTGGATCGTGGGGCTGGACATTACACCTACCGATTGGTCATTAAGGCTATCGATGAAGGTGTAGTGAGGGTTTACAAGACTGAATTCTTACAAGATCTGTCTGCACCTAACACGCCTCCGGTAATCAACATAGTGTACTTTACTCCCACCACTTCACCCTCTGAAGTTTGGGTTCCTATCCCCAATGTCCAGAACGATCCCCATGTACAATTCTTGGGTAAGTTCGCCGTGAAAAGGTATGACAATCAGACTGGTGCCAAGCTCAAGTTTTTGGAGGTGGTTTATGGAGAAAAGCTGTTCCGTGGAGCTGGACATTACAGCTACCAGCTGCGCATTAAAGTTCTTACTGGTTATGGAGTCAAGTATTACAGGAGTTTAGTCCTTGAAGACCTGAATGCACCCTACAAGCCTCCAGTCCTCAACTTGGGCAACTTCGTGCCAGCCTAACCTTGAATTGGCATTTAATCTACAGTACATTAATAGTACAATATAATAACGCGTACAGCGCTGAATGTAACACATAATAAAGCGGTTTAAGTAAAATCTCTGTAAAATTCTATATTGAATAATGGATAAGTATGCTGCTGTGGGGTGTATCTTCATGCATTCGTTGTTATCACTTTTGTTGCTCTTATAATTCATCAAATCTGTGTCTCATCGTTTTATCCTATATTAGTTTTCAAGCCATAATGTGACTGAGGACAAAGTTTCACAATAATCACAACAATGTCAGGAACTTTTCCGTATGAAGTTCTTTTAGATATTACATGAACCGTTGCGCGTTATGCTGCTGATTCCTTGTGTAACAAATATAGTTAATATTTAAAATTTACTTTATTTTTCTATTATCTGAATTTTAATTTTCTTTTCCAAAGCTTAACCCTTGCCATACACTTGGACTATGCCCCCTGTATGCATCAAAGCTCAAAGCCATTGACCCACAAGGGCTTCTCTATCTTGTAGGGGTACACGAACCCCTAGTTGTGAATGTCAATTTGGTTATCTTCTTTTTTTTAGCTAGTCCAAGGAAAGTCCTCCCCTCTAATCACTGACTGCACATTAGGTGGCCAACCTCTGGTTTGTAAAACTTTTGAAGTCCCTTTGCCCACCAGGGAACACATCCAACTTTGACCTTGCAGCAAAGAAAGCACACGGGGCTTTCTAACTCGTGATGTGCCATCAACTTGGTGACATTCACAGTCACCCCTACTAAATGAGCAAGTCTTTGTGGGATACAATATGGCTCTCTCTCTCTCTCTCTCTCTCTCTCTCTCATTTTGGTGGTTTTTTTTTTCCCATGATTACTCTCCTCATGGCATTTTGTAAATGGGCTTCAAATGTCATAATCACTTGTCGTGGGATGAATGCCAACCAAAGCACCTTGCTTCTGTTTCACCGTGAGGAGTATAAGAACTAAAATTAGTGTTGTGGATGTCTTGAATTCTAGACTCACTTCAATCTATTACCTAAATTGAAAAGTATTTTAAACACGGTACAATGGAAATTTCATTGTTTATGGTAGTAGCCTGGAGCTCACAACATGACCTCTTTATGGGTGTAGGGGCGAAATCTCCAGGGTATGGACCTGCCTTATTTTGTAATTTGCTCTGATATACCACCCAGGGTTTTGTTTCCTTTTCGTATATATAATCAACACTTTTGGAGTTAGGTTGTGAGAGGTTTGGACATATTGGAAATTAGGGCTTCGAGAATTCTTGTATCTCGCACATTTTGCTAGTGTATTTTTTATCTTTCTTCACCGGGTCTTCTTTGTTTTCTTTCTTTCCGTTATATGTAGTTTACTTCATTTTATATGTAGTTTGCATAACAATTAGATTTTTTTTTTAAAAGGAAATAGCTAAATTCAATATCGATCAATCACCTCACTGTCAAAACCGTGACAGCATACAAGGTGGCTTCATATTAATTTTGTTGATATTTTTTTATATCCATAAAATCTGGCGGAAAATAGGCTTGGTGGTTAAGGTTAGGGGTGTCAACGGGTTGGGATTACCTAGACACGACCTGGACCAAACCTTATAGGGTCCGGGTATGGTGACAAATAAGAAGACCTGATTAAGACCCGGGTCCGGACCAAAAGGTCCGATTAATAAATGGACCCGGGTATAGTTTGTGAAATTTTCCATGTGTCTTTTTTAAAAGTAAGGGCACGTTTGAAAGAGAGAAAAACTCTTGTAGGAAACAAAAGTTTTGCCTGTGATAGTTTTTGATATGAGATGTTTTCTAAAAGAAAGTTTTTGTTTGTTTGTGTAGCATGAGAAAAACATAGTGGAAAAATGTGGAAAAAATGAGAGAGAGGAGGAGGAGGAGGGTGGTGGGTAGTGGTGAGATTGGTGGTAGGGACTGTAAAAATAAGTTTTCTCTTGGTAGGAAACATTCCTCCACCCCCCACATGGAGGAATGTTTTCTATCAAAAAGTACATTTTTTAGAAAAACTCTCATTTGAAAAGGTCAAAAAATCCGTTCTGAATTTCCATTTTTCCATCACTTTTCCTACATCTTTCTCACTTCCAAACGTGCCCTAAAGAAAAAGTTTTATCAAGATAAAAATGAATTGGAGGATGTGAGGATGTGGGATCCTCACATAACTATATAGTTGGCACACAGAAAATACATAAAAGGTATAGAAGTTTTAAGTATCTTTCGCAGTAAGGAAAGGCCCCAGCCTAGGCAAGCCGATGCAACGTCTATCAACATTGGGCCAAGTTACTACGATTGTGCACAAGATATCCTTTTGAACCATGCAGATAATTACACAAAGATGTTGGGGGACTGGCCCCCATCTCTGCTCTTTTATTCAACCTGGTCATGGAATGGCTCAGCTGTATGCCTGCCCAATCGACCTGGTAAGGCATTATAAGAGGGGTCAACCTCCTAGTGATCCAGCCAATGACACATCTCTTTTTTTTTAAGGCAAGCTGGGGTTAGGCAGGCCCCTACTAGTTATACAACTATACCATCGGGTTTTGAACCAGCAACTTCCCAACACAAACACAAGGTGACATGCACTAGCTGCTCCTACGAGACAAGCAAAGCCCCGTTGGTTTTGCATCTCCTTTTTGTAGATGACATACAGATTTTTTTGTATAGGTGACATTGTACAAGTTTAGCTTACTCTTTATTTAACAAACAGGAACAAGATTTTGGAAGGATCACTCACACACGATAAAACACAACTTTTACGTGGTTCGGTCCATGTGACCTACGTCCACGAAATAACCTCTCTCTAGATGATTTTTTGAGAGAAGTTTCCTTGCTTATTATAAGAGGTTACATTCATAAGAGTCTTGTTACAGAGATGATTATCTTGAGAGCATACATCAGAGTTTTAGACTCTACAAAAATTTCATTAGGGTTACATAGATAGAGCTGAGGTGATTTTGGAGTCTCTCTGGACGTTTTCATTTCTTGAGAGTTCCTGTATGAGAGTTCTCTGATGAAGAACCTCATCAGAATAATGATCAATAGTAACCACTTGATGTGGTGTCTGACAAGATCGATCTTCATGAGGATCTACCTCTCCTATGAGAGTCCGTTCTGACATGTTATTCTTGACATTCAATGCTTTGTTGCCGTGTGTTCGGGTAGAAAATCAATGAGGTCAAGAATCAAGTCATTGTGCCAAATGGTCTGGACGTTCTTCATGATGACCTTGCAACTATATTTCCAATCCAAAAAATGGGTATTTTTCAATCACATATTTCGGTGATTCGTGAGATACTCACTGGGCCCCAGTTGTGGATAGGGTGCATGAAAGGATACATCCCGTCAAACAAGCTTTTACCGCAGGCTGGTAGCGTGGAACTGGTAATCAACAATATTACATATCAGCCTGTTGGATCACTACTTCCATTTGTTCAAGATGCTGCAGAGTACAGAAAAAAAGATTGTAAAGGCCACTAGAAAGTTTATTTGGGCGGTAACCTAGATTCAAAAAAGAAAGGGTTGGTGAATTGGAGCTTTGGTGACCAAGAATCGGGACTTGAGTGACCTAGGCAAGAAAATCCTTTGTACATTGAATGATGCCTTCCTAATCAAATGGTTGTGAATGGTGTGTACACAGGACTCACAATGGGTTGAGCTAAGGCAAAATATATATATATATATATGTGATTCATGGATGGACGTACATGGTCTTGGGAACCAAACTCAAAATATATGTCTAAGATTGTAGTATTCGGGATTTTTCCAGACCTTTCCGTGAATTTCTGAATTTTTGTATTATGTGCTAAAATTTAAATTTCTAAATTTTTAACTACAAATGCACTAAAGGAACTTGTGAAGTTAGTCGGGAAATGTTAAAAATGGAAAAATAATGATTTAAAACAGATTTAACCCTACATGCCTAAGGGTTTTTTGGAAATTTGGGTCATAGTTCGGTAAAATTTGGATTTTTACCCTAGAGGAATTAATTAAAATAAATAATTAAGATGCTTAAAACTTTAAAATTTTATTGATAAAACTTAGTTGGGTGTGAATTAAATTTAATTTAATGCATTGGAATTGTATTTGAATTTTGAATGAATTTATAAAGTATTTTAATTTTATTTAGAATAAATTTGATTTGAATTTAATGAAATGGATTTCAAAAAATTAACTAAAATTTATAAAATGGTAGGAGCTCATAAATGGGCCCTTCCATCCTATGTGACATCATATTTAAAGTTTTAAAATGTTAAAAAAAACTTGAAAATTAGGTTAAATTAAAAAATTTCTAAAAACAAAAAGAAGGTTGAAAAAGTCAACACTTTCCAAAATTTTAATAAAAGAGCCCATAAGGGGGGGCATTGATTTTGGAAGACCTAGAAGGTCCAACATGGGCTGGACCTCCCTTTAGGAATTAGGAAGGTAAGATTTAAAAAAAAGGATTTATTAAAAAAAAAAGTTGAATTAGTCCACTTGCTTGCCAAGCAAGCAAGTTGTTAATTCATGCAATTGAAAAGAAAGGGGTTCCATAGGGGTGTCGACGAGCCCCATGGAGACCCTCTAATTATTAATAATAGTAGTTATAATACATATAACATAGTTTGTTATAAAGTCTATACTTATAAAAAAATGAAGAAAAGGCTTAAAAAATATTGAAGAAAGGCAAGTAACATCTCTTGGATTTAGAAACCAACCACATAATTAGATCAAGGGCTGACCTAATCTAAAGGTTATTTAAAGAAGAGGAGGGCCTCACCCCCCACCCACCCCCATTTGACTCTTTTACTTCATTCTCTCAAAACTCTCTCTCCCAAACTTTCTTCTCTCCTTCTTTCCCCTACACAAATAAAGGATTGTTTTTCATCTCTCTTGGGTTACAAGAGGGATTTCCATGTGGTTCAAGGAGGCGAAGGTCATTACTAAGCTCGTAGCATGCGTAGATCAATCGGGGCATCCGAAAAGACCCATCGACATACATAAGAGCAATTTTTTGACAAAAAAGGTAGGTGATCTATACTCTACTTGTAAAATAGAATTTATAGTACAAATTCCATAGATTTTTCATGAACATAGTCCCTAAACAAACCCTCGCATACATGGGTTTGGTGTAGGGCTATCAAACCATGGAAAAAGAATGGGTTTTCGAGAGAAAACCCCTCTTAAAAATGTGTTTTGCCTAAAAATTGGTTTCTTAGAAAGTAAAACTATAAATTTTTCTAATACGAAGATTAGGCTAATAATTTCATGCAAATTTTGATTTGGGTTAGTAGTATATGATGTTGTAGACCTTTTGTAAAAAAAATATGAATTTTCATGGCCAGAATTTCAAGATATTACAATTTTAGTTAAAATGGGTTTTTAAGAAAAGATTTCGGTAAATTAGGGAAATCAAGAAATTTGTAAGTAAGATCATGAATTTTTTTTATGTAATTGGTCGAATATATGCATGTGGATATTCTGTAACTTTTGAAGATTTTTTAGAATTTTAATTGCCTATAAATTTCATGATTTACTTGTTTCTTTCATATTTCTCCCGAATTAATTTATGAGAAAGTAGTGTATGTGAGAGACGGGTCAATTTTTTGGCCAAACAGTTGAGGAAAAATATAATTTGTCTCATTTAAAACAGATCAGACATAGATGTGAATTTATATTACTATTTTTAATTAAATTATATCAAAAATTTTATGGGTGTACGGATTCAGGTGACCCGATTTGAGCCCACCCGAATGCATAGACCCAGAAATTTCAGTTTTCTGGCCAGAGATCCGACCAATAAAATGCTCATAACTTTCTCGTCTGAAAGAGTTTTGATGAGTGGTTTGTTGAGTTAGAAAGCTAACAAAATTTTCTATCTTCTATAAAATTTTTAGCACTATTCATGGTTTGATCTCGGTTCTGCAACAGTTAGAAGACAATCTGATAGGTCTGTGGTAAAATATTTATAACTTTTTCATACGAAAAAATTTTTATAAACGGATTCTACCTAAGGAAAGCTGACAAAATTTCCTATGATTTGTAAAAATCTCAGTTATGTTTACTGAATCTGGAATTTCTTGTTAATACTATAACAGTCAGGCAAAATTGAGGGTTTCATAAATCAAAACCAGTCTAAGGACCAAAACTCGATTCATGTGTTGATATTTATGTATATCATAAATCCATTTTTTTAATCAATAAACAGAATGTATATACATGTGAATATTTGATTTTAAGTAGGTTATGATATGTCTAATTAACCTAAGACACGAATGAATGTGAAAAAAAATTATGTATGTTGCCTAAAGAGGGCTAAGTGCTCAAAAGCACTAATTAAGGAACCAAAATGGGTCCAAAGATGCAAGACATATGGTTTAATTGTAAATGTTGTTTGGATGCATGTATGATCATGCGAAGATGATAATGATGATGATGATGTTGTTAATGTTGCAATTATGAGGATGCATGAAAACTTTAATTTTTTATCGTGTTATTCATGAACATGCATATGTATGAGCTTATGTTTAAAAACATGAATAAATTAATATTTCACTGTTTCAAAAATGCATTCATTGCCCAAAAAGTGATCGAATCTTGATAATGGATTCATTCCTAATGTTGCATGAAAGCCATCAAAGTATTCAAGTTAAAATATATAATATTAAAGTAAGGGCTTGCAAAGAGAGGGCAAGCAGTACATTTGGCTTCGTGAAACTATGTTTAAGCACGGAAGGTTTCTCTTCCCTGCCCATGAAGATAGAAAAAACTTTTGCAATAGACTGCATCATAGAGGGTAAGAAACTCATGAGTGAAAGTCTGATGCATCGGGTTGGTGGTGTTAGAAGTCTCTCTCGCTCTTGTCGTTCTGCACTCGATCTAGTGAAAGGTGCTCGGTCAGGCCAAGCCACTCATATATGTAAAATACTACCTGAGTCATGACCCTGAACTAATTTTTTTCTTGTGTTGTACCCATGGGGCTAAGAAATGATAACTTAAGATGTATATGCATTAGTTAGGCATTGCATGCATCATTTAAGAAAGAACACCTAATTAAAGATAAAAATGTGTGCATGCATTCAATTGGTTCTTCATCTGGTAAGTTCATGCATATTAGATGTCCATGCATTTCAATTGCTTTTAATGAATAAATGGATGCACACTTGTTAATCTTGTTATTTAAAATTTTAAATTTATGAAAAATCTGATAAAATTTCTACTCCGTATTCTATTTTACTCTACTGAGACATGTTTTGTTTGACTCTATATGATTTAATGTTTTTCAGGTAATGAGTAGCTAGCTACTTATATGCGAAGACGGAAAGTTGTGATGGGGATTGAGCCTACCTCTTCTTTGCCTTCAAGAAGTTTTGGACTTTGATTAATCTTTAAATTTTAATTTGATAATAAATATAATTAATTTTGGACATGTGTGGACCTTTGAGTTATTTTATGCATGTTTAATTAATTACTAAATTCCACAATTGTATGGTTACAAGTGATCATGTGAAGTAGCATGCCAAATTTTAGACCCAATGTATTTTTTTCAGCTTTTATTTGTTAAAAGATTTAAAAGCATTTCAAAAAAAAAATCTCCATTTTTCAGTTTATAAAAATTGGGGTGTTACAAAGATCGACTCAAAAGCATTGAGTAAATGTTAGATCTGTGAGATTTGGCATTCTGATGTTGACCCAAAAAGTCATGTCAACTGTATATTGAATCATAAAGAACTCCTTCAAGCCTATTAGGTTGAGGTCTTCAATAAAATCGGTTTTGATGGCCTTGTGAAAAAGGACACTAAGACATTCACCAATGATATTAAAAAGTTGAGGAGAAAAGGGCATCCTTGCCTATGTCTTCTCTCAAGATGAAAGTATTCTCTCATAAGTCCATTGATGAATAAAGCAATTTGTGTCAAAGATAGCAGCTCTATGACCCATCTTGACAATAATTCACCAAAGCCGAGATAGGATAGTACATCATTGAGAAATGGCTAATAAACTATGTTGAAGGCTTTTGAAATGTCAAGTTTAAGAATTAAAGCCAGTTGTTTCCTTTACTGGAGAGAATGAGCAACTCCATTCCCCAAGAGGCCACAATCATGAAGTATAGGGCTCCGTAGGTAAGCCCCCACAAGGATCTTAGCAATGAGTTTATATGGAGTACGAAGGAGCAAAATGGGCATAAACTATGAAATATTGTTTGTCAATTCACTTTTAGGTATTAGAATAAATTTTGATTTATTGAACTACTATTTAAGGAGAATCCCATTGGAGTAGAATTGTTGAACCATACTGCATAGATACAATTTACAAACATCCCAAAATTCCTTTTAGAAATGTATGAGGATACCATTCAGACTCGAAGCCTTCCTCGAAGGTAGTGACCATTGTTAGAAATCACGTCTCATATCTATGTATCTTGTGTAATATGTTGTTGTAATATTTATTGTACCCAAAGAGTACTTTTATACTTTTTCTCTTATTTATAATGTAATATATATATTGAAGAGAGGCATCCCAGCTAGGGTACAACCTTATGTTTCTCTTTAAACATTTTTCTTTCTTCTAATATCCGTGTAATAGGGCACACAAGCCAAGGAAAGTTATAGTTTCTACACAGTATCAGAGCAAGTTGAGGCAAAACTCATCGGGTCGTGACTTTCTCCTTCTCCTTCTTCATATCGGCAACAGGTAGCCTAGGATCATGTTTTTCTTCTTATCTTTTCTCAGATTCAAATCTGGTCACGTTAGACTAGATTTGCCTCTTCTTGTTGATTCTCTTCCTTCTACAATCTAGATTTGGTCATGTTAGACCAGATCCATCTTTCTTGATCTGCATTTTTTTTCTTCAAAGTTGGCCACTTCAAACAAGATTTTGCTCTTTTTATTGCATTCAATCAAATTTGGTCATAAAGATAAGATCGATTTCCTTTATTTCAAACCATTGCTCATTTTATTCTAATCCTTCTATTTTAAAGTCAGCCTCTCTTGAATTCTTTAAGCTCCTCTTGATTCATATAAACTCATCGTTTGTTCTATTTTCAACTTAAATTTGAGTATTTTTAAATATCTAAATTAGATATTTTCTGGAATCAAATCTTCACTCTCTCAAACATAAATATTTAAATCAAAATAGTTTGATCACAATGTGAAACCCTCTCCTTCTTCCTCCTTTCACATTCCATTTTTTTAGGGTTTCATATTAAATTATGACCCAACAAGGATCTTTTTTGTTTTTGGTTAAAATCAAAAGGTACTTAGACTACATGTCCTCTTTTCATCCACAGCTAAAAAAAATTGTGTGAACAACTTTGATTTCTGAGTTCAGTTTAATTTCAACATATTCATATTCTGAGTTTATTTTCAGTTCTGGGTTGTTATCCCATCTCATTTCACTTCCAATGGCTTCTTCTCACTCCCTCACTTCATCCTTTCTCAACCAACTTGTCTCTAAAAACTTAGATGAAATCAATTTTATAACCTAAAAAAGCAAATTATTCTATTTATCTGTAGTCGTGACCTGATGGGACAACTCGATGGATCCACAGTAGTTCCCTTAGAATTTATGCCCATTATGAAAAAAAATTAAAGAAATAGGAAAAGGAAATAGCAAAAGATGGTAATTCTAATAAGATTGTCTTCATTAAAAATCCTTATTATACTATTTGGTTAAAAAATGACCAAATGGTTATGGCATTCAATATGGTCACACCTTCTAGACAGGCCTTGTTCCATACTCCTATAGGTGTAACAACAAAAGAACTTTGGGATGATCTTCAAAAGTGGTACGAGCATATTTCTACTCTTAAATTATATCATCTCAAGTTTGAATTTGGGTTATTGAAGAGAGGCAACGACAGACTTTATGGATTGAGTGAAGTATATCATGGATCAGTTGGCAGCAATAGAGAGTCCTGTGACAGATGAAGATGTGTGCAGCCAGACTCTTCGTAGGATAGATGATGACTATAATATGTTCAAAGCGATGTACATGGGCCTTAAGAAGAGAGGTAACTTCGACAAGCTTAGGTCTATGCTTCTTGAGTTTGAATCAAATTTTGGCATCTCTTCCAAAAAAGAGGATCCCCATCTCAATCATAAAGTGATTATGGTTGCCACCTCAAATCGTTAACAAAATAGCGGTCGAAATCAGAATGATAACAAAAATGCAGGGATTCTTCCTAATCCACATGTTCCTAATAAAAATGAAAACTACCAAAATGTGCGAAAAGCAAGGACATTTATGCTCAAATTGTTATTGGATATATGTTCTGACGTATCAGCCTTCCACGATTACTTATCCAGCTTGTTTTCGTCAGTTTGCTCCATAGGCTAGTGGAATGAGAGGGGGCAGAGGTCCCAGACCAGTTCCTTTTAATGCAATCTCATGACCTACTCCTGACCACAATCAAGATATGGACTCCTTGAGTGTTTCTTTTTCTCAGATTGGCATGCATGACACTGAAAATCACTATGACCCTTCTTGGTCAGCAGGTGCTTATCAGCAGCCCATGACTCCTGCCAATTATCCATGGCCCACTACTTCAAATCAGTTGGCTTGGACAACCTCTTCTACTTCTCAAACTTCACAGCTAAGTGTTTGGTTTCTCGATTCATATGTTGCACATCATGTCATAGGTGATGCATGTAAACTCATAGGTCTTATTCCCTATCATGGTAATAGAAAAATAGTCACTGGTGATAGAAAAGTATATTTTATTACCCATATTGGAACTGCACTATTCACCCTTCACATGGTCGCTTCTATCTCCCAAATACCTTTCATGTTCCTAACATTAAGCGTAATCTTGTTTTTGTGTCTCAATTTGTTGATCAATTTAACTTATGTATTTCCTTCACTTCTTCCATCTTTGTGAAGGACATTCACACAAAGCAGAACCTCATTGAAGGAAAGAGATGTGGCAGGTTGTTTATCCTCAATGAAGTTCCTGTTGGTCATCCTTATATTCTAATATCGAATAAAGTTATCTTCAATAATGATGTCTTACTGTGGCACAAGCGATTGGGTCCCTCTAATTCTTTCTTTCTTAAAATTTTGTATAATAAAGAACTTAGTCCTTTAAAGAATAAGTCCCCTTGTTCATTTTGTGTCGTGTGTTTAGTGTCAAATTTGTAGAGTAGTGAGCTCAATTTTGGTGTTTCTAATAAAAGAGCTTCATTTTTACTCGAGTTTATTCACTCTGATGTTTGGGATCTTGCACCCGTTATGTCTTTGTCCAGATTTTGTTTCTATGTCATTTTTGTAAATGATTTTTCTTGTTATACTTAGATCTACTTTCTGAAAACAAAAGACCAAGTATTACTCATTTTTCAAAAAATTTAAAATCTCATCAAAAACCAATTTTCCCACAAAATATTTTGTTTCCCTAGTGATAGTAGTGGCAAATATCTATATGTGATTTTTTTTAATTATCTAGATGATCATGAAATAAAATGCAAGTTATCTTGCCCACGAACTTCTCAACAGAATGGGGTAGCTAAGAGAAAACACCAACATATATCTGAAACTACACTCACTCTTACTGAGAAATAAAAAATTCAACCAAACTTATGGACTTAAGTCTTTCACACAACCACCTTCTTGATTAATTGCATGTCGCTTACTACTCTTGGTGGATATTCTCCTTATTATATAATCCATGGGCAGTAGCCTTATTATTCACTCTTATGAACCATTGGGAGTAGATGCTTTATGCATGTACATACTTTATTGCTCGATAAGTTTTCACCTATGGCACATGTATGTAAGTTTGTTGGATATGATGACGTGTATATATATATATATATATATATATATATATATATATATATATATATATATATATATGCTACAATTTTGTCACTAAAAATTAATTATTTCAAGGCATGTTACTTTTCATGAGAATGAGTTTGATAGTAGTCAATCCAGTGCAATCGACTCACAAAAGAATTTGTCTACCTTTTGGCCATCAAGAATTTCATTAAGCCTAGAACAATCAGTAGTACTTGAGCAGACCCGTCATGCTTTGCCATTACACATGCTGATCATAATGTTGTCATGCCTCTCAAAACAAGTGGGAATGAATCCCAACCGTGTGCCTTTAGTTTTTATCCCCACACGTATCAGCGGCGTAATCGTAGAACTCTACAAGAAAGTGTTGTTCCATCTCCTGATGATGATAAAGTTATTCATGTTGCTCAGCCACATATTCTACCCAAATCCACATCTCCACCTACAGTTGAATTTGTAGATGCCACTCCATCAAATCAGCCCATAAACTTTGCCCGAATTAGACACTCATTGTAGTGATGAGTAAGTTATGATTCATTTTCTATTGAATTTCATACTTTTTCTATATATATCGATTATGGTCAAGAACCAAAATTTTATCATGAGGCTTGTTACCATCCTAAGTAGATTGAGGCCATGAATGAAAAGATTTCAACTCTTCATGAATGTGATACATGGGAAGTAGTACCTAGACCCGACAGTAAGAATATAGTCGGATGATGATGGGTCTATACAATTAAATATCAGATTAATGGCAGCATTGAGCGATACAAAGCTAAACTGGTGACAAAGGGTATACTCAAGAACATAGGTTGAATTTTGATGAAACTTTTAGTCTCGTTGTTCAGATGGGTACTCTTCGTGTAGTTCTATCTCTTGCCACTATGTATGGATGAACTCTTAGATGGATGTGAATAATGCCTTTATTCATGATACATTGCATAAGAAAGTATATATGGAACATCCTCTTGGTTACCCTGAGGCCGATTCCAAGATGACAGTGTTTAATTTAAGAAAAGTTATATATGGTTTTAAACAAGCATCTCGAGCGTGGTTTGAGACTTTTAGTGTTATTGTTTCCTCATTAGGCTTTATTCGAAGTCAGTGTGATTACTCCGTATTTGTTCATTCTGATCAAACTCGTATTACCACCATTCTTGTATATGTTGATGATCATGTTATTACGAGCAGTGATCTAGCAGAATTATACAATTGAATTCCATGCTTAGGAAGCAGTTTCATATGAAAGATTTGGGTGTTCTGCAGTATTTTCTTGGCATTGAAATAGACCACAATAACAATTCACTTATTTTATCTCAGTGAAAATATGCTCTAAATATTCTTTCTCGTTTTGGCATAACAGAGTGTAAGCCAGTCCTCACTCCCATTGCAGCTAGCATAAAATTGGTTGAAGATGATCCTCATGATAAATTGTTATCTCATTCAAAGCAATTCAAAAGCCTTGTCGGAGCACTTTAGTACCTTACCTTCACACGGCCTAACTTGGTTTATACCACCAGCCAAGTCTCCAGATTTATGCAGTCTCCCTGTCTCATTCATATAGAAGCATCTAAAAGGATCCTCTGTTATGTCAAAGTCACAGTCAGTGATGGGCTTGTTTATAAAAGGTATTCTTCTAGATCTTTAGTTGGTTTGCCTTTGGTGGTTCTTGCCTACTCATATGCAGATTGGGCAAGTGATCCTTCCTCCAGATGATCAGTTACAAGTTATGTTGTCTTCCTAGGTCAACACCTTATTTTTTTAGTTCAGACAACGGCAAAAGACAATGGCACAGTCTAGTACAAGGCAGAGTATCATGCCATAACAGAAGTGTTTTGGACTACATTTACTAGCTAGTCTTCATTAAAGAATATCCCAATCTCTCCTCTATTATGATAATCGAAGTGCATTAGATATTGCTAGTAATCATGTACAACATGGCAAGATGAATTTTGTCTATGAAAAGGTTGAAAGGAGATACGTCCCGAGTTTCTTCGCGGTGAAGATCAAGTTGATGATCTTTTCACCTAGTCGTTGTCCCCTTTGCACCACTGGTTTTTTAAGGGCAAACTGTCCATGGTTCTTCACAACCCATGCCCAGTTTGAGGGGGGCTGTTAGAAATCATGCTTCATATATTTATTGTACCCAAAAGGTTACTTTTGTACTTTTTTTCTTATTTCTAATGTGATATATGTTGAAAAGAGGCATCCCAACCAGGGTACGGCCTCCTGTTTCTCTCCAAACCTTTTTCTTTCTTATAATATCCATGTGATAGGCACACAGGCCAAAGGAAGTTGCAGTTTCTACAAACATAACACCTCTTTAATCACAAATTTCGTGAACCGCACCTCTAGAGATGATGCAACTAGGTGGCAACCTTGAAAATGAAAAATTAGTCATTGAACCCAAACTTGTTGGTTTGATGTTGCTAAATAACCTTTTGAAGTGTTATCATTCAATGTACCATGGGGTTTTGAACCTGCAACATCCCACCACAAGGAGACGTGCACTGACAGCTCCTACCAACCACAAGGAGCCCCCGTTGGTGAAAAAGAAAGTTGACCCAACCCCAAGACCAAGCTGGGATGTCCACTTAGTACTGCTACTGTTTTTCTAATGTTATTTAGGAGATTACACCCTTGTGTTGTTCAAATAGTAAATAAAACAACCCTGTTCTCATTGATTTTTCAGTGTGATTCAAACCAAGGCGGCCCCACTGACATTAAACACATGGAAAAGAATGCCACGAAAATGGTTGGTTAGACTTTGTTCTTATTGAATAGAACTCCACCATGTTTGCATTGATTTTCGGTAGGCACAAATGATGCACTTGATTTTGTATGCCTTCTTTCATGGCGTGATTACACTCATCTGCTCCTGTCCCCGTGTTCACCTACTCTATCTCTCTTTTGATTTTGTTGGTGAACTCTCTCTTCTTCTTCTTCTTTATATTGATGAATTTGGATTCTGTCATTTTAATAATGATGATATTTTGATTGCAAGCCAGAGTTTTATCACCAGGGCATGATTCTTGTTTTTCTTTTCGTTGAATGTGATGCTCATCTCCATGTGGTAGCGGCAGCAATAGAGGTAGGGGGATCGTAGGTCTCCAGTAAGTTGGAGGAGGGGTCTTCGGCGTCGTAGATCTCTCATGAAAGAGAATAGGCCTTGCACCACACACACTCACACAAAGAGGTATTGTGTTGGGTCTGGTGGGTACGAATGTACGATGAGGCAGGAACCAAAAAAGAAATGAGGCCGGTTTGGATTTTTGACAGTCGTCCATTCTAAGTTGATCGGATGGCAATTTTGGGTCCTGAACAACAAACATATTTTCCAATTAACGTATTATTGTGACCCTACAAAGTGATGTGCAACTTTCAAATCTTTTATCTGCTAGACTATCTCAGACCCCTTTACAAAACATACTTTCATATATTTTTTTGTTTAATCTAAACTCATAGATGTGATCTTATCTCAATAAAAAATCAACTGTATACATTACACAAAAACTTGATTATTTGGAAATAAAAAAATTTGCAAACTAATTCGATCCAAAGCATGGTTCTTAGTAAATACATTTATATGTTTGGATAAAGCAAAAAACTTATGCAAATATGTTTTTTAAAGAGGTCTGATGGTTTGGGAGATAAATGGTCATGAAGATATATACTTTATACAAAGTTTTATACAAAGTGATGTGTATCTTCCATACCATTTATCTCCCAGACCATTCCAAACCCTTTTAAAAAACATACTTGCATGTGTTATTTATTTAATCTAAACACAGATGTAGTTTTTATGCTTTATTTGGTAGAAAACATCGCATTGTTTTAAGCATTTTTTATGTTAAGGTGCATTTTTAGCTCAATGAAAAAATCAATGGTATATATTGTACAAAAACTTGATTAGCTAAAAATTTAAAATTGATTCCATTCAGAGCATGTTTTTAGTAAATAAACAACGATAACTAGATCTACAGATTTGGATAAAGCAAAAAACTTGCAGAAATATATTTTCTAGGTCTGGGACAACGGTTAACAGTTAGATTTACCATTTGGTGGCTAGATCTATGCAAACAAGAGTGTGTACCACCATATATATATATATATATATATATATATATATATATATATATATATATATATAGAGAGAGAGAGAGAGAGAGAGATGTGTGTGTATAGTACAATCATTTATACTTATTATCGAGTTAGAATCTCACAATACGAGTTGTTTTGACACAATCTAACCTCATAGATGTGTTCAATATGCTTGATTTAGTAGGAATCAGCTATTTGATCATATTTTTGACGAAAGTAAAATAAATTGGTACATTCATAGCCATTGATTTTTGGATCGTCGAAAAAACCTGTATACAAGTTGGATTTCGGTGATCCAACAGTCATTTCCTACTAAATAAAACATGTAGATCACATTTATGGTGTTAGATGTGATAAACTAAATAAAAGAGGGGTTGTCACTTTGCTTAATTTGATTATATTTATAATCAACTATATATATATATATAGAGAGAGAGAGAGAGAGAGACAAAGAGAGTGATTGTGTGTGTGTGGGCGCTAATCGGATGTGGGCGATCAACTGCGCTTGCACAAAGATGAAAATAAAAGACCTTTGTCAATGACCACTACTAAAGCCTTTTTTATGATAGGTCCAATTTGTGGGGGTTCAGTGATACTCTCAACCATGTATGTGCATATATATATATATTGACTACCAATGAATAGAAATCACTATTTTCTTTAATTTTTTTGAAGTTTTTGTAGATCAAATGTTATAGATGTGATCTGCATGGTTTGTTTAGTAAAAAAACTTGTTTTGAATAATCTGATTATGACAAGTAATTATGTTTTTAAAAGGATAAAAAAATCAATGGCTCATAGTGTGCCAAAATTTTATAACTCGAAAGATCATATTTTTTTTACATCAGAAAAGCACGATACCAGGATTGATCCTTAGCAAACAAACCATGTTAAACACATATGTGGTTAGATTGAGTCAATGCAACTTGCACCTATGATTTCTAGTTCATTAGCTCCTTATATTCGTTAGTAGCAAATATTTTCCCTATATGGTCATTAGATTATAAGAACTAATGTGTGAACCATGCTTTTTCATGTCTTTTTATTATTTTCTCTTGAATCTAACCGTACTACGGATGCGATCTACATGCTTGGTTTTATAAGTACCCTCTCTTGAATCATCCGATTTTAATGCATAAACAAGATTTTTTTAAGGCTTTAAAATAAATGGCTCATAATCTTCATAAATATTCAAGCATTCAAAATTCATATTTTCATTGAAAATACATGATCCAATGGTTGATTTCTAGCAAATTCACCATGTCAAGAACATTCACATGGTTGGATTTGCAAAAGCAGTGTAAAAAATGGACATATTTTTAGTTCTCATATTCTAGTGTCTCTCTATGTATCTATCTATCTATCTATCTATCTATCTATCTATCTATCTATCTATCTATATATATATATATATATATATATATATATATATATATATATATATATATATAAAGGCTTGAGAGGAAAAAGGAAAAGTCTCAATCGTAATTGAGAATTGCACAATTGTGTAGGTTACCTCCAGTAATATTGACACATTATACAAAAACCGGATCGTACTGGCTCAACTTGCTATGCCTACTGTTGTTGTTCCAGCAACATAAAACTCTAAGGCTAGGACTCCGGCCACTGAGGCTTACATTGGGCATCAGCCTACATAGAGGGGCAACACCCATGAGAAGCAGCCAAGGCCTCACCTAACTACTCCAACCACTACAAGAAAAACGTTGATTAGCGACGGACGTTATTGTTACGACAATGAAGTCATACATGATACTTCAAGTACAAGGTTTTGATGATGAACAAGTGAATCAACTGCATTTCAGCTAAGGCAATGAAGAAAGATGACAAGAATTGAAAAATTCGATGAAGAATCTTTGAAGACTAGTGTGCAAATGTTAAATTAATTAAAAGTCTTAGATTCTTGTAAGAGTCTTACTTAGAGTGCATATTTCGGTTGCATTTCACCTAAAAGGTCTTTAGAAAAACTTTTCTAAAAGAACCCTTCATGAAAATCTTTTTAGAAAACTCTTTATTTAATTTTTCGTGTTTATTAATCGACCAATAGACTCACTAGTCGACTAATCCTTTCGCGCCAAATTTTCTAAACAAAATGTCATTTTTGTCAAATTAGCCGACCGAAGGTTTTATCAGTCGACCGGACAGAATGTTTGTTTTCTGAAAATTTAGCAGCAGTCGACTAACTAATGATTTTATCAGTAGACCTGACAAAACATGTATTTTCAGAAAAATTTAGCAGCAGTCGACTGAAAGGTTTTTCAGTCTACTGATGATATTATCAGTCGACTAATTTTTTTTTCTAGTCGACTAAGTTTCAAAACTTCAGATTTTCAAACGGCTTGATAAACACATTAGTCGACCGACGATAACTGTCAGTCCACTAATAGTTAATTATCAGTCGACTAACTACTGCTTGAGTCAACTAATTTTGCCGTTTTTCTTAAAACTTTTAAAATGTGTCTTTTTATTTTTCAAACATTTTGATCGTTCAAAATGAACTGTTTTGACACTCTTTCATACTCTCAACGTATGAAATCTTTTAACTATAAATATGAGTGCATTCTACACTCAAAAGCACTGCAATCCAATCGAATTACATTGAATTACTCTTTGCTTTTCACTCATATTCATTTTCTCATTCACTTGATATTTTTCACTTCAGTTTTTCACTCAAATTTCTTTGAGAGAGTGAATTCGTGAGTTAAGTATTCCAACAACCTCAAAAGTCAATTGCATCTCATTTGCATTCATAAGAAGAGCTCGTAGGTTGTTTTGTAAGTTGTTACTTATTTTATTTTTCTGTAAAAAGAAGGGTTCCTTGGTTTAAAGGAGTTGTTTGCTTTCAGTAGGTGTGTTACTGAAAGTGGGACCAGATTTGGTCTGTATGATCTTGTAGTTACACAAGGTTGATAGTGGAAATCTCAAGCTGGTTTTGCTTGAGGACTGGATGTAGGTCGGGAAAGATCGAACCAGGATAAATTATTGTGTTCTTTGTGTGATTGCTTTGCGAATTGCAAAATCTGTCAAAATTCTGAAAACGATATTTAAAAGCACTATTCACTCCCCCTTTAGTGCTCGTTGCCTCGATCCTACTGCACTTTCATTTGGTATCAGAGCAAAATAATAGCAAACCTGCACAAAATACCAGACCTAAATCGTCAAGTATGCAATATTTATGCAAAATTGAAGCTAGCATTCGAGTAAAATAATAAATTCTAAAGGCTACTTCTTGTAGTTTTTAAATAGTTTCTTCATAACTTCATTTATGACCTCATCATCCAACTAAGCCCCCATAAACATTCAACAAAAACAGAAAAGCACAAATGATCATGAACAATATTAAGACCCAAAGGTGTGCCTGTGTATGTTTTTCACTGTGTATGTGTTTTTATGTGTATATTTATGTATTATAAACCTTGGGTTGATTGTCAGGCTTCGGGATTTGCCGGATATGAACATTAGCAAGCAACAAAATCAAGTGTTCCTTTTGATTTGAGACATTACAAACACATTAAGTTAATGAAGAAAGAAACAAGAAGAAATTCATAAAGCATGTTTTTGTGCTTTACCTCATGATCCATTTCAACAGATTGTGTTACCTCATGATCCATTTCAACAGATTGTGTCTGATTCACAGCCTTCAAAACCTCAAAAAGAACAACAGCAGTTTGGTATGCCTTTGTAAGTTGTGCCCTGGACATTGCCAAAAAATTAAAGACAAAAATTAATAAGTTCATTGCCACCTGAACAAAAAGGACTACAAGAGATACATATTAAGCATTAGTAAAGAGATAAAAAAGCATAAAACAAAATATCCTACCGGTCAGTTTTATCAGCAGTTTCTAATGCTTCAATATACTTTTTGTAGTACTGCAGGTAGAATGTCTGCATCTCACGAGCATCACTCTTTTTGGTCCTACTTCTCAGAGTAGGATCATTATCCTGAAAACAAAGTAGTGTTATAAAATAAGGTAACAGGAAGAAAAGTAATTTTTTTTATTTGTTTGCATCACTGTAGATCAACAGCCACTAGCAAGTACAAAGAAAATAACATGCTGAAAATCAAGCAACGCCACAAACTTCTCCATCATTTTTATAATATTGAATATGGAACATGCTACTGTTGATGTGTTGAAGTCCAGACACAACATTTTGTAGAACTGCAAGAATTGGTATCACCCTAAGAGTAAATGGCTTAATGCAGATAGATGGGACCCACCAACGCAAAGATGGATTAAGGTGAATATATAACAATAGTTGGAGAGATAGTAAATGGAAGATTGATCTCACCATTCGAGATCATGAAGGTAGGAATATTGTGATGGGCGCAACCAGGCTGTATAATGGAATATTTGGAAAGAGATTCTTCACTTGATCCTGACAGTTTAAAATCATTATTGAGACGTCAAGGAAAGACCTGGTAGGTGTTATGAATCAGTTGTAAAGGACAGGGCCAAACAAGAGATATTTGATTATGATTTGATGAATTCTATGTTCAAGTTTGATAGTAATGGATTGATGTATTATACTTCCTGTTTGTAGGATTCATTTACCCGGGCAAAGAAATGGATTGAACAACTTCGTCAACAAGGTAAAGAAAAAGGATGCTAATTCCACATAAGTTCAACAATAACTCATTCGAGTGCAATGGTTAGTCCAACAACATAAAATGGTGGTTGATTTAACCATGCAAGCAATCTGTAAGAATTAAGGCAGCAGAAATTGCTCCTATTTGTCAACATCAGGGCCCAACTGTGGACCCTGAAAGCTAAAATGTAAAAGTCATAAAAATCATGCATAAAACACAACAGAAACTTTGTGAAGGAAACTCCAATAAGGATACGCCTTTTGTCCAGCTCCATGAAAAGCAGAATCCAAATCCTTCATTGAAACAAACATGGAGTTGTTTGGTTTGTACGAGGTACTATTGCTCAAATTATTCTTAAAAATAGAAGCTGAAGTGCCCTACAATGTAATTTGGCCCAAGAATGAGCTTCACAATAATAACTTGTTTTCATCTGTAAGAATTTGGAAAAGCACTAATTTATACCAACAATGAAAATAAGAGGCCATAAGCCTCCACATGGCCAAGGTTTTACCCACTACAAAGATATAATTTGAATCTAGCAACCTACCAGACCAAAGGCAGCCTATAAAACTAGTTAAAAAATAAAACTAATAATAATGTTTACTGGGAGAGCAGAAACAAGGATAAAAATCCGACTTTAATGCTGGAAACCATGTTCCAATTACTTTGAAACATGACGATCATCTCACCAATTTCACAGAATCAATTGTACATGAGCTCCAAGTTGGATCTACTACCCACAAAAAAAGATGGTGAGAATAAAATTTATTGCCTCTAAAAATTGCAGGCAGTGAAATAGATGTAAATAGATCTGAGGAACAAAAGAAAGTCAACAGGCATCATGTCTCACGTTCAAAGGTGCAGAGACAAAAGTGTGAACTCCAAACATGCTTTTTCAGCACTATGTTCCAAAGCATGCCCTCATAGAAACACTGAGAATATTGTTGGTATTGAATGTTTTCTGAACCTGACCATAAAGATGCCATAAAGATGCGATCTGCACAATCTGTTTACTGTGAACAAAAGAGCGAGAGCGAGAGGAAAGTCTACTTTGTAGCATTCTTTGTTATATCGGATTACAAGTATTCAAGCACCCGTTAAAGGAACAAGCTACAATAATACATTATCCCAAAGCTGATCATTTACATTTCAAGCAGGGGAGTGCAACATTTACCAAAGGGGACAAAAATTGAAAATTTTCCATATGAACAAAGAGGAAAATCTCAAAAGATGCATCCAGAAGCACATGATGAACGGCAAAGGCTTGTCCTACAATATAGTAGGAGTCGTACAACCATCATTCAACTTCATGGGTAAGCCTCCGGCTTATGCAAAATGGATTTTTCAGCCAAAACACATAGCATGTTTGACAAGGAACAGGGAAGAGAGAAGTTACCAAATCCATCACGTTTACCATCCACCAGGCACATCAGGATCACCAGCCCATCTTCCACCACTTCCACCTCCACCCCACCCACCAGCACCAGCACCATCGCCTCCACCGCTGCCAGTTGACAAACTATTCCCACCATTCGGCACGTCTTATGCCAGATCTGTAACAGTCAATGTGCCCATCTTTTTGGTAGCCTCCCAACCTTCATTGCCAACATCAGGGCCTGAACCCGGTGGAGCTGAGAGACTTTTCGAACCTATGGGTTCCCACACACCACCGCCGCTGCCCCAGCCGCCAGTGCTATCCCAACCACCACCTCCACCATCCTTTGAACATGGTACTGAAAAATTACGGTTAGGGCAAAGCACCAGAAAAGGTAAAAAGGGGGGAAATTTACAGTTAGGGAACAAAAAAAAAATTTATTAGGGTCAGAAAATGACCAGAGGGAATTCGCTACGGCCACCTCAGATGAAAACCGAAAGAATCCAAAGTAGAAGGAAACAAAAAAGGGGATGAAGGAGAAAAGGACGGGCAAGGGGTCGGGAGTTCTTCCGATCGAGCGCACTTCTGCTGGACGGAGGAGGAGGGGTCGTGAGAGAGAGAATTTTGCACGCCTTTTTTTTTCTATCAAACAGGAGAGGGGGAAAAATTTGGTCGCTAATTTGTGATCGAGTTTGAGACAGAAGGTTTTCATCACGAATTTGTGATGAAATGTTTTCGTCGCTAATTCAACTTTTAGCGACTACTAGTTTTTTTCTAACTAATCCATTTATGACAGAAATAATTCATCATACATTTTAGTCGCCCTAATTAACATTTTTATAGTGCAACGGCGCATAGAGCAGGCTAGCAATTGTTGATTTGATTTTCAACATGCACGGTTTTGCCTTAGGTATTAGTACTCTATACACAGAAATTTTAAAGGAAAAATTTTCACAAACCCTCTAAACGTTTCAGCCTATTTTATGCCCACACCAAACCTTTCAGAGTTTGCAAAGGCTCACCAGGGTTTTTACCTAGGTTAATCAAATGATCCTGATTTAATTACCTCTAATTAATTCAGTTATAATTTTTTTTTAAATGATCATGCTCCCATATGTCTTGCCACATGAGAAAGCCTAATTTGTGAGAAACATTTTTTTTTCACTTATCACAAGTCTCTCTCTCTCTCTTGAGCAACCAAATATACTCAGTTACGCTTAGAGTTTGCATAGACAACATCATGGCAATAATTAATTGATCGTGATTCTTAAAATATAAAACTTTTGTTAACTATAACTAGATTGGGTTGTGGGTCAAATGAAAATGCATTTAGTTTCGGTTTGGATATTTATTGGGTCAACTATTGAGAAACCAAACAGACCTAGTTGCACTTAGAGCTGACATAGTCATGACAATAGCTAATTGATTTTGATTCTTGAAATAGTAAAACTTTTGTCAACTATAACCATATTGACTTTGGGATTAAATGAAAATGCATTTAGTTAATCGGTTTAGATATTTATCAGGTAAGTTATCGAGGAACCAAAACAGACTCAGTTATGCTATTTGTTGGGTTGATTAGCTTATTGAAATTTAAGCTTTATATAATGTTTTTTAAACAATCAACAATGAATTTTCTCGTGTAGTAGTTAGTGTCTTGTTTTTAATCGGAGAGGCCAAGGGTTCAAATGTCATTTTAGTCAATAAACTTTTTACATAACCCTACAAACTGTCAAACTTACTTTCTTCGTATTTCTAAAATAAGGGCAAACTAATAGTTTTATTTTCCCAGTTACAAGAATAAAACAGCAACTTCAAAATATGAATTAGGTTAACCCAAGATCAATCTTATGTTCTTTTGATTAACCCATGTAAAAACTTTGGTGGGCATTTCCAAATTCTGAAAAGTTTGGTGTGCCCTTGAATTATAAATTAGGGGCAGTTTGGGGGTATTTGAAAAAAAAAAAACAGATATTAGATATTAAGATAACGATAGAAAGCTAAGACGTATATTTTGAAAATATCTTGTTTCTGATACACTGTCTGCTGAAAAAATCCCATTGTTTTGAGAATACAGGCGACTTGCAAACAGGATAAGTATATCGCTGTCATTTGGCAATTTGGAACGAAAACAAATGTTAAGCAGAACTGAAACCGATTCGGGATCACCTCAAATATCAGCCGATTCAACCCGAATTAGGCAGAATAGACTATAGAGGATGAATCAGCCCTTTTGCTTCATATTTTTATTTTTATGATTTTCCTAAATGTTAAAAATTATAATTGACAGATTCAGCTCGATTCTATTCCATCCTGAATCGGCCCATTCTCCGAATTGTTGTGAAAATCGATCCAGGTCTGAAACCGATTCTACTTGGTTTCCCATCGGAGCTTGAACTCAAAGAACCGGATAAAGCGAGAACAGGGGGCCTTCTTCCTCCTAATAAATCAAAAGCAAATCCTAAAAGTCTACAAGGGGCTGTCGAGAGAGAGAGAGAGAGAGAGAGAGATGTCCAACTCTGAGAGCGAGAGCGAACTCAATGGAAACCCTAACCCTAACCCCTCCGAGTCGTCAGTCTCACCGCCCACAGGGGGCCCATTCGTCTGCCTCACCAGGTTCGCCGGAGACGCCGCCGGCGGTGCCTTAATGGGATCCATTTTCGGCTACGGTTAGACTCTCTCTCTCTAAGGAACCATGATTAGGGTTGGATTGATGACGTTGGTTACTGAAATGCTTGTGCATGTTAGTGTAAAAAGATGTTTTTTTTTTCGCCAACTTTGTATTTGATATCTCTCTAATCCATTTCTATCGATGATGGGAAATATGATCTTAGGCACTCTTACTGGGATAAGAACACTCTGAAATTCGTCGTTTTTACATTTTAGAAACCAAAAGTCGGATTAGAATGCCGAAAAAATTACTGGTGTAGTATAGCTATGGTTTGCGCATTCGAACTCTATAATGAGCGCAAAGCGTATTCTCTTGAATTTCCTGGGGAAAGTCGAGAGGGGCGAGAAATGTAGTGGATTCCGAGGGGAATGGAGCAGCGAGTTTATTTTCTGAAGGTTGTGTTGTATGTTCAGATCCACCATTTTTTTATTTTCCTTTTTGAAACTCAGAGCCACCATTATGTTCTGTACATCGATGATTTTCTTTACCATTTACGTTTCATAATGTTTAGAAGACGCGGTGGTCTTCATCTTATCCTACGTCACCACCGTCCTCCGCATTGCTTGTCCTCTTGCTATCCTATGGATATGTGAATTATTGGATATTGCTGTGACCATCTTCGTCCTCGTAAAAAAGAATTAGATCTTGAATCCTAACTACAGCCCTGCATTGACAAAACCAGATCTTGAGCCTCAAGTACAAACCTGTGTGTGTGACTTCCCAAATATGGTCTTAAATAAGTGAATATATTTATGAGTTATTATGGGACTCCCGCTGTTAGGCTTATACAATAATCCTTTCAAGTTACAGTGCACAGAACTGTTGCCAAACAGTAGCTATTATTATCCATTGAAGATATATGAGAAAAAAGCTTTTACTGGAAAACCTGATAATTTTTGCTAAAAACATTTAGAAAAACGTTGATCCAATTGTAAGAAAACAAAGGGTTCGATAATGAACCTATAAATGCACACTTAAGGTGCAAATACACAAACCTGCTAAGGGGCAACCAAAAGCACATAAAGTGCTAAACCCATAAACCCACAGAGCGGTTAAGCCAAAAGGCTAAAAGAATATTTCTTTATTATGAGAAAGAGGGTAGAAACCCTTTTACAATGGAGCTAAAGCTCCCACAAGAATAATCAAAATACAAGGGAAAGTCCCCTATTTATAACACAAAAGAGAAGCAAGGAGGGGCTCCTCTTATAGACATTGGAGTCCCTCCAATGGTCACAATTGTGACCGTTGGAGGGGCCCAACGTCTCTAAGAGAGGGGCCCCAACGTACTTTGAGAAGTACAAAAAAAAAAAATTACAACCATATTTGTTAGATAGAATATGCGTAAAATTAAGTGAAATGACTAAACTACCCCTATGGCTAATAATAGAAAAATATATATTTTATATATATAATTAGGAAGATACATATACATATATACCATATATAATGTATCATCCCTTATATATATAAAATATATATATGATTACAGTGATTGAAGAATACATTTTAACACCTCTCCCCCTCCCTCAAACTTTGCATGGGGGAACAAAAGGATTGAAGAATACAAGAGGAAGAATCTCAAGGCTTCAAGAGCCTTTAGTAAGGATGTCATTGAAATTTGCAAATGTCTTCCTCCAATTGTCTTTAATGGTGAACACCTTTCATGATCTATCCAAGGTACTTATTTTCATCTCATCTTCAAGATCATGTAGAACAAACCAAGAAAAGGTCCAAGTAAAAGATATATTTGCACTTTAATCAAGTGGAATATTTCAAACAAGATGAATCAATCAAAACCATATCATATGATTCATCCAAAAAAACAATGGTGCAAAAATGATATTCTATGCATAATAAAAGAATAATTATTTTATTTAAAGCACAAGATTCGTTAGGACAAGATAATTACTTATACATGCAAAATGTTTCTAGAAGACCAACTTTAAAATCATATCCTCGAAAATAAGTAAAAGTGAGAAAATTTTAAAGTGTATGTGGAAATGTATAATAAGGATGCTTAATGCATTTGCATGGTCCAATAATGGACAAACAAGAAACCACAATAGGGATAAAGAAATAGTCCACGAAGGAACAACACAAAAAGCCTTCAAAGAGGCAACACATATGAAAATATATGAATCTTAATTGAGTGAGGGATTAAAAAGCCATTGTGAGCATATGCATACGATATCATGTAATGAAATGAATCAACACTAAAAAGGTTATTTAATGAACCATGTGAGAATATCTCAAAAGAGATAATGTGCAAAATAAGCACCACCTCCACAAAGGGATATGTGCACAAAGGCACTAGAACACTTAGAACAAAATGTACACAAGGTACAAATGGAGAACACAAATGCCAAAATATAAAAAAATGTATTGAACAATTGGAGAACAATGCTCCAAGCATTCTTTAATCAGGTATATTACTTGAGCTTACAAGACGAGAAAGACAAGTGTTATTGAATTGAGCAATTCTCTTAAAGGAGATTTCACAAAGGAAATGCTCAAGAGCATATGATAAAAGAGAGTATAAAACACAAGAATTCAAAACTTTCACTTATGAGACAAAACAACCAAAATATATTCTTTGATTAAAAGAAAACATGTGCACATAGCAATTGTGCTATAAAATGAACATGAATTAGAAAATCTCATATTAAAACCAAATTTCAAATTCTCATAAATATGGAATTTTGTAAACCTCAACAATAGTTCATCCACTACAAGCAATCACCTTATTAGACCTCTAAAAATCCTTAAATCAAGTGTATAGGCGACTAAAACAAGATCATAAATATTGTTAAGATTAGTTGACCTTTAGAGGTTTTAAGCTTTATTTTTCTTAAAAGAGGGCTATTTGATATTTCATACATAAGGAGGGACTTGTATTTAACTTAGAGGAGATTAGCCCTAATAAGTGGTTAACGAGTTTCTCCTCTCCCTGCTGACTTGTCTCTCTCTCTGCCTCGATTCTTATGCACCTCATTGAAGTTTCCACATGGTATCAAAGCAGTAGATCTCGGGAGCGTGAGCACGTGATCGATCTACACCAAAAGGCTAAAAAAAAATGGAAACAGGTGTGCTTATTCTGTTCTTTTTCTAATTGCATAGATTTGATAACAAATCTGTTGTCTGACTAATGTCATGACACAGATCTGTAATCAGATCTAAAGGTCACGGTGACACCTTGTCAACAGGATCGGGTTACGACAGAGTTGGGTGATGCGAAAAAAAAGGAATTTTTTGTGGAAGTGAAGAAAACATATATTGATCAGTAGCAAATCTGGATCTGGATGTCGAAATTTGTTGTCTTGCCGTAAATCCTATGTCGTGGGGAGCAGTTGTTTTTTTATATATGAAGCTGTCGTGATTTTTGTGTCATGGGATTTTTTTTGTGCTCATATCAAATCATAAACAAAATGATCTTATCTTTGGTCGTGAACTTGGATGCCGTGTTTGACGCGGTTCTGGTTTTCTCAGATCTATTTTTCTAATGTGATCTATCATTGTTTCTGATATGGGTTGAATAACCTTGTGTAGTCGTGAAATAGGCTGTCGTGTGATCGTGAAATACGCTGATTTTGTCTTTGCTGGTGTGATTTTATCTCTGATGTGGGTTGAACAACCTTGTGTGGACGTAAATTTGTTTCTGATGTGGGTTGAACAACCTTGTGTGGTCGTGAAATTGGCTGACGCGTGATCATGAAATACGCTGCTCCTGTGTCAGCTGGCGTGTGGTTGATTAACATCCCAGATTCTAATTCTGAGTGATTAAGATGTTAAAATGTAAACTGTAATATATATATATATTATTTAATATTATTATATTTTCTTTTATTATTTTCTTTTTCTATTTTTCTTTATTTTCTTTTTTAGCATCTAGTTCAATAGAAACTAGATATTTGATCCAGTCAAGTTCCTGTTGGAACTTGACTGTGCAAATAGCTGTTGGACTGTAGTCCAACAGCTATAATAAATGTTGTTGGACTATAGTCCAACAGCTATAATAATAAATGTTGTTGGACTGTAGTCCAACAACTATATTAAGAGACGTTGGAATCCAACGTCTCTTTTGGAGAGCTCAAAATGAGCTCTTCTCTCTCTTCCACTTTTTTGTATATATAGGGGTGAACCCCTTCAATGTAAACGACTATGCTTCTTAAGCATTTTGTTCATGAATAAATTATTATTTATTTTTCAAGTGTTCTTCCTTTTATACCCTTTAAGGGTCATGCTTGTAGTGTCTCCAATAGACACTTGTTTGTGAGTTATTTGTGCATTTGTTGAAGACCACCATTTCATTACATGGTATCAGAGCTACGAAATCCTTAGATCTTGAAGTGCTTCCGCCTCGATTTCCGTGCCACATTTACAAAAGGTGTTT